>NW_027361750.1:17025000-17197500 GCF_039654945.1 Dendrobates tinctorius | reverse complement strand
GGTTTCATAAAAATGTCCAGGCAGGGTTATTAAGCCTGCATAAACTGCTCAGGGAACCAAACAAGAGAACAACATTTTCCGGCACAAAGTGAAAACACAAAGTAAAAAATCCATACAATATTATGGGTCCGCGCGCTCGGGATAGTATCCGGTTCTTTAAGCCTTAGCACAGACCAACACACAGGAGATCTGCACATCTCCAGACCCAGACACTGAATGAGACACTTTGTCTCCATTTTTTCTGCCAAACCACCCCTCTGCGGTGTGGATATGTGAGCAGTCATTCCCACCCATCTCTTTTGACTGTTCATAAAACCCGGCCATGAAACACGTTATTAACGCTCTCAGCACTGTACGTGCTGGAGCATGTTTTCTCGGGCTTAGATCACCGAAGCTACCAACCTCGATGATACATATCTCCCCTCAAGGACCCGTCCGGCGGCCATCTTACACAACCCATTCAATATGGATCTATAGCAATTTTCTGCCTTTGAGAAAACCTAAAAAGCCCATTATTCCCTCGTTCTAGATGTCTGAGATGATCCCAGCAGTTTTGACCCTCCACTGATGAGACATAAAATGCCTATAAGCTCACATTAAAGGAATTGAGTGCTAGAAAAAAAATGATTGTTTAAATCAGGGTTTGATGTTAAATCCATTTTTTTCAGTGACTGATTTTTACATCAGCTACTAAGCCTAATACTAAATTAATATTCCCTGTTCTGTAAAGCAGCCTCATGGATATAGGCAGCAATAGAATGCTCTGACTCAGTTGTTTCTACAGAAGAGCTGTTTAGGCTTGCTCTGATGTCTGCCTAAGTCATTGTGAGGGTGAGAAGATGAGCTGTGACCATCATCTACTGCAATCAAAAGGAAGGTAAAATAGCCAGGGGGGCGTGGCTTTGGGCGATGGCAGTCGTGTGAGCGCTTAGCTCCAGTGACTTCACCCATTGAAGCGACTCATAACCCGGCAAAAAGGCATTTTTGTCTTAGTTTTATTGGTCATTTTATTCCCCTTATTAATGGGATTATTTTGATACCAAAAACATGAAATTCGGTTCAGCAATACTCGAGATATGTCCCTCTGAGGGGAATGGTGAAGTTGCCTGAGGTGATTTTCTCACTTATGACAAACTGCGTGTTGTGGAAGTGAATACCTTGAAGTGAATGCGGACTTCTGGGCTGATTAAAACATCCCCGGTTATCGCCGGTGCCCTGCCTATATTGTAGTGACTAAGAACGGGCTCGCTGGCTGCTGTGAGTAAAGATGCAACTGTGAGGAGAGCGGAGGGAAGCTGAGGTGGGAGGTGCCATAGCGATCAGCTTTGCGACTGAACCTACATTGTCACAGATTGGGCGCCCCTCGCTCGAGCCTCATCGCCGGTGACTGCCTGAATGTGTCAGAGAAGTGACAGGTCGGTGCACTTAACCAATATAATAGAACATGACTATTGGATCTCTGCAATATAAAAACAGGTCCTTAACCCCTTCATGACCAAGCCTATTTTGACCTTAATGACCTTGCCATTTTTTGCAATTCTGACTAGTGTCCCTTTATGAGGTAATAACTCAGGAACGCTTCAACGGATCCTAGCGATTCTGAGATTGTTTTTTCATGACATATTGGGCTTCATGATAGTGGTAAATTTAGGGCGATAATTTTTGCATTTATTTGTGAAAAAATCAGAAATTTGGCGAAAATTTCGCTATTTTCAAATTTTGAATTTTTATTCTGTTAAACCAGAGAAGCGTGTGACACAAAATAGTTACTAAATAACATTTCCCACATGTCTACTTTACATCAGCACAATTTTGGAAACAAAATATTTTTTGTTAGGAAGTTATAAGGGTTAAAAGTTGACCAGCGATTTCTCATTTTTACAATAAAATTTACAAAACCATTTTTTTCTTAGGGACCACCTCACAATCTAAGTCACTTTGAGGGGTCTATATGGCAGAAAATACCCAAAAGTGACACCATTCTAAAAACTGCACCCCTCAAGCTACTCAAAACTACATTCAAGAAGATTATTAACCCTTCAGGTGTTTTACAGGAACTAAAGCAACGTGGAAAGAAAAAATTAACATTTTAATTTTTCCAACAAAAATTTTCTTTTAGCATCAATTTTTTCATTTTCACATGGGCAACAGGATAAAATGGATCCTAAAATTTGTTGGGCAATTTCTCCTGAGTACACCGATACCTCACATGTGGTCATAAACCACTGTTTGGGCGCACGGCAGGGCTCAGAAGAGAAGGAGCGCCATTTGACATTTTGAATGGAAAACATGCTGGAATATTTAGCGGTTGCCATGTCACGTTTGGAGAGTCCCTGTGTGCATAAACATTGGAGCTCCTCCAGAAGTGACCCCATTTTGGAAACTAGACCCCCCAAAGAACTTATCTAGATGCATAGTGATCACTTTGAACCCCCAGGTACTTCACAAATTGATCTGTAAAACAAAAAAGTACTTTTTTTTTCACAAAAATTTTATTTTGGCCTCAGTTTTTTCACACTAGGCCTCAAGTAGGTTGGATTGTGTCCCTCTCTACTCTTCCTCCAGACTCTGGGACCTTGATTTCCAAATGAAATGCAAAATTTCCTTTCAACTGAAAACAAAAAAGTACTTTTTTTTCACAAAAATTTTATTTTGGCCTCAGTTTTTTCACACTAGGCCTCAAGCAGGTTGGATTGTGTCCCTCTCTACTCTTCCTCCAGACTCTGGGACCTTGATTTCCAAATGAAATGCAAAATTTCCTTTCAACTGAAAACAACATCTTGGACCACTGAGCAACAGTTCAGTTATTGTTTTTCTTAGTTCATTTAAGACACTTCTGGCATTGTCTGTTGGTCAAGAGTGGCTTGACACAAGGAATGCGACACTTGTAGCCCATGTCCTGGATACGTCTGTGTGTGGTGGCTCTTGAAGCAATGACTCCAGCAGCAGTCCACTTCTTGTGAATCTCCCCCAAATTTTTTAATGGCGTTTTCTTAACAATCCTTTCAAGGCTGTGGTTATCATAGTTGCTTGTGCACCTTTTTCTACCACACGTTTTCCTTTCACGCAACTTTCCATTAATATGCTTTGATACAGCACTCTGTGAGCAGCCAGCTTATTTAGCAATGATCTTTTGTGGTTTGCTATTTAACTCTGCTGCATCCTGCAGGCGGTGTAAGCTATAGTTCTGCCTACAGCGTGTGTATCTGACTTTGGTATATCCTGATTTGTCCTGCTATGAACCCTGTCTTGACCTGTGTCTATTTAGTCCCTCTGTCTGTCCTAACTCAGTGTTTCCCTGTTAGTGTGTTGACCCCCTGGCTTTTGACTTGGCTTGTATTCGGACCTGCTTCTGTCTTTTGTTTTTGGATAAAACTGAAAAGGAAGGAGCGCAATAGGGTCTTATCTGGGTGGAAGATAGAATAAATTCAAATGGAATCTACTCACCTTTCCACGAACGAACAAACGCATGTAAATCAATGTCAGCCTGCTGCACGCCCGAGGTTCACAAACGTGACCGCCAATATAATTCCTTTTGGATAAAAATTTGGGCTTACTGTGCGCTGCTGAGACCAGAATAAAGTCACCACATGAGAATCTTTTTAACTCTTTATTCCCAACGCGTTTCAAAGTGAAAAAGCCACTTCTTCTTCAGGGGATGACATATAGTGGATAGATACAGCCATCTCTGGTTAAATACATTCATGATTTGAATTTAGGCGCCAAAAACCACATGGGATAAGGGGACGGATGTCAAAGTTCAAGGGTTAATGGAGCGAAAAACAGTTTACAATTGTTTCTAATGTTTAACAATAAAATTTCTTAATTTCTATTCACAGATAAAATATCGAAATAAAAAAGAAGAAAGAAAAAAGGAAAAAAAGGAATGTATTCTAAAAAAAGGGGTTTATATCGGGGATGGATCGAACTCATGGAAAATATATATATATCTCGTAGTCCAGAGTCTATACCACTCGAACAGAGCGGATTTCATTCGAAAAAGGAAGAAAAACGGGGAAGAGTATTAAGATATGTTTATAATAAAATATAATTAAAATTTCTTTTATTAAAAATATGAACGTGTTAAAATGTGTATTAAAATGGGGTGAAAATTGTGTATAATAAAATTGTGTTGGATTAATAATTGTTTAAAAAAAATTTTTTCAATAGGGACTAAGGGATATAATTCTGATGGAGGATGACAAAAATGATTGATTGGTGCAAGGTTAAAGATGGGGACCTACAAAAAGGAATCCAGACATACCCCATGGGAACAAGTTCTCATCCCAAAGGAAAAAGACTTAAAAATTCAAAACATTTTTTTGTAAGAGAAAAGGGAATTATTAAAATCCAATCAATAAATCAGTAAAAACGCTCCAATGGAAAAAAGGTTAAATACACACAGAATTCACTCCAAATGTACTCAAAAAAATTGTTATAAGACGAAAATATTTTAAAAGAGGAAAATTAAATTAACTGCAAAAAGCAATATGTGGGAAGAACAACTCAGCCCTTGCACCGAAGGGTTAATTCCCATAGACATAATATTAAAGTAGGTTTTATGCAGCACGGCTTATCTAGGCATTTTGCTCTTAAACATGGGAAAAACTATAATGGGTTAAAAATTAGCCCTATCGAACACATACCCAGTGATCACCCTGACAGAATGGGACAATTAAACCGTAAGGAGATTTTTTGGATTTATAGACTAAATACCCTGAAGCCTAATGGTCTAAACGAAATCACAGAAGTCTTCCTTTAATTTTCCTCTTTTAAAATATTTTCGTCTTCTAACAATTTTTTTGAGTACATTTGGAGTGAATTCTGTGTGTATTTAACCTTTTTTCCATTGGAGCGTTTTTACTGATTTATTGATTGGATTTTAATAATTCCCTTTTCTCTTACAAAAAAATGTTTTGAATTTTTTAGTCTTTTTCCTTTGGGATGAGAACTTGTTCCCGTGGGGTATGTCTGGATTCCTTTTTGTAGGTCCCCGTCTTTAACCTTGCACCAATCAATCATTTTTGTCATCCTCCTTCAGAATTATATCCCTTAGGCTGGTTTCACATTCGCGCTTTTTAAGCGCACGCACGGCCGGGGGTAGCTCCGCCCCCGAGCCGGCTCTCTGCCCGGCGTGCCCGCCCCTTCCTTGTAGCGCCGCCTCCTAGCGCACAGCGGCGCCTGCGATTGGCGCACCCTATCTTTAGCATAGGGTGCGCAGATCGTGCGCAGGCCGTGCGCTAGTTGCGCTTTGACCTGCGCTGCGCACTTTTGACGGTGCGCCGTGCGCGCCAAAATCAAACTTTTCGGATTTTGGCGCGCACGGCGCACCGTCAAAAGTGCGCAGCGCAGGTCAAAGCGCAACTAGCGCACAGCCTGCGCACGATCTGCGCACCCTATGCTAAAGATAGGGTGCGCCGATCGCAGGCGCCGCTGTGCGCTAGGAGGCGGCGCTACAAGGAAGGGGCGGGCACGCCGGGCAGAGAGCCGGCTCGGGGGCGGAGCTACCCCCGGCCGTGCGTGCGCTTAAAAAGCGCGAATGTGAAACCAGCCTTAGTCCCTATTGAAAAATTTTTTTTTAAACAATTATTAATCCAACACAATTTTATTATACACAATTTTCACCCCATTTTAATACACATTTTAACACGTTCATATTTTTAATAAAAGAAATTTTAATTATATTTTATTATAAACATATCTTAATACTCTTCCCCGTTTTTCTTCCTTTTTCGAATGAAATCCGCTCTGTTCGAGTGGTATAGACTCTGGACTACGAGATATATATGTATTTTCCATGAGTTCGATCCATCCCCGATATAAACCCCTTTTTTTAGAATACATTCCTTTTTTTCCTTTTTTCTTTCTTCTTTTTTATTTCGATATTTTATCTGTGAATAGAAATTAAGAAATTTTATTGTTAAACATTAGAAACAATTGTAAACTGTTTTTCGCTCCATTAACCCTTGAACTTTGACATCGTCCCCTTATCCCATGTGGTTTTTGGCGCCTAAATTCAAATCATGAATGTATTTAACCAGAAATGGCTGTATCTATCCACTATATGTCATCCCCTGAAGAAGTGGCTTTTTCACTTTGAAACGCGTTGGGAATAAAGAGTTAAAAAGATTCTCATGTGGTGACTTTATTCTGGTCTCAGCAGCGCACAGTAAGCCCAAATTTTTATCCAAAAGGAATTGTCTTTTGTTTTTGGCTTATCCACTCCTGTCCGGCTCTGACCTCTTTGGCTTGTTTGTGACCTTGAGTTTGCTTATTCCTTCGGTACTGTGCTAAAGTCTATTTTCTGACCCTGCTAGTCTGATTATTCTGCTGCCACCTGGTGGTAGCCGTCGCTGCTGCTTCGCAGGCCTGCTTTGGCAGTGTGCAGTCCTTCCTCCACTCTATTGCCATCTAGTGGAGTCTGCACATACCTGCATTGCAGTAGCCTGACACCCTCCTTGTGGTGTCAGTGACTGCCTTCTGTACATCTGTCAAGTCAGCAGTCTTCCCCATGATTGTGGAGCCTACTGAAACAGACTAAGGTACCTTTTTAAATGCTTAGGAAGCCTTTGCAGGTGTTTTTTTTGTTAATTATTCTAATTTACTGAGAGAATGACTTTTGGATTTTTATTGGCTGTAAGCCATAATCATCAACATTAACAGAAATAAACACTTGAAATAGATCATTCTGTTTGTAATGACTCTATATAATATATGACATTCACTTTTTGTATTGAAGAACTGAAAAAAAATAACTTTTTGATGATGTGAGAAGCACCTGTACTGTATATAGGCAATTTAGTTCAGCTATAATGAGTTCCACTTTTCTTCCGAGAAGATGATCAGGGTCCAATTTGCCTCATATGTGTAGCGTGCTATAGTACCTTGTCCCGTCCCTGACATGAGCAGTCGTGCTATGTATATTTTATAGAAGTCTTCCAGACTTGTGTTGTCGTGTATAACAAAATAAATGTTGCCATCATATGCTATGCAGCTCACCTTAAACATTTCTTACATAATCTCATAGGCTTTTCTTCAATATGTAGCTGCTACTGAACCAGTGGGATGATACAAGAATATGTAATATGAACTGCATAATGTCCAAGACCAACATGAGCGATACAATATTCTGAGCCATGGCTCCCTTTTAAACTACTCTCTGAAGCAGTGAGGCAAATTCCCCAATCTCTTGTAAAGAGCACAACAGTATTTATCAATTCGGATACATATGTAATTCATTTTTTAGCTTGTTTCCAAATATGTCAGCACCTGTAAGTCATACACAGCACACACAGGACATCAGTAATATAAAAGTAACAAAATATTGCATCTCGACATTTGAAATGTGTTTGTCTTTACTGTACCTGATTGTATGTAGGTTAGGAATCATGCAGTATGCCATGGTACCTTACATTTATTAAATCCCTGTAACATCTCTACTAACTCTGATGCGTTTGAGGTAGGTATGGGAAACCGTAAAACATCCAGACTGGTTTCTTAAGACTCCATTAACCATGCTACAAGCAGTAGAAATAAAACGGCCTTTCAGTGTAGCCAAAAACAAAGTAAACAGTTCCCATCTCTATGACTGCTCATAACCCTGGCTCTTGCCATGCCCTATTAACACTCTCAGCATGATATGTGCTGCTGAAGCTTGCTTCCGGGCTTACATCACTGAAGACAACCACCACCATGATATATATCTCCTATCAATGATATGTCCAGTGACCATCTTTTATACCCCCCTTCCAAAGCCAGGGGCCTTGGCACCTTCCACCATCATACAGTGGACCCTCAACAGAGCATCAGCATTTCCATGTAGTTTTCCAGGCATATGCTCTACATGGAAACTAAAATCTTGAAGAGTTAGGAACCACATTATAACTTGGGCATTGTTGCTATTCTTCTCCTGCATCCACCTCATTGGGGCATGGTCTGTTACTAACCTGAACTTCCTGCCTAATAGGTAGTATCTTAAAGTGTTCAATAGCCACCTGAGGGCCAAACACTCCTTCACGATAGAGTAGTTCTTCTTGTAACAGGAAAGTTTCCGACACAGCTACATAATTGGGTGTTCTTCGCCAGTCATGTTCTGAAACAAGACAGCACCTGATCTGACATCTGATGTGTCCATCTGGACCATGAACTCCTTGGAGAATTCCAAAGCCACTAACAGTGATTGCATACACAACGCTTGCTTCGGTTCCTGGAATGCTGTCTGCAGTTGGGAAAACACTTGGCAATAGCTGACTTTGTACCCTTAAGGAGGTCTGTCAGATGTGCCGCTATCATGGTGAAATTAGGAATGAACTAATGGTAGTAGGCCACGATTACCAGAAATGTTCCTTGTTTGAGATTGGCTGTCACCAATTCTGGATTGCGTTAACTTTATTAACTTGGGGTTTGATCTCGCCCCTCCCTATAACATAGCCCAAGTGCTTGGCTTCTTGCATCATTATTGCACATTTGATGGAAAACCCTGCCTTCCTCAAAGCATCAAATATCACCTGGACTTTGCCTAGATGGCTTCCTCAATCCTGTATGAAAATCACATCACAATATTATCCTGGTAGGCTGCTGCATACTTCTTGTGGGAAGCTAGAATTTGGTACATGGCTCTCTGAAAGATGGCTGGAGCTCCTTGCAAACCAAATGGCATCCTAACATACTGGAAACAACCTTCTTCTTGGCATCTTTGGATAGAAGAATATGCCAATACCCTTTTGTGAGGTCCAGAGTGGTAATATACCTGGCTGGCCCCACCCACTCAATGAGCTTGTCGACATGGGGAATTGGATATGTGTAAAACTATAAGACTTCAATCACCTTCCAGTAATCATTGCAGAACGGCCATTCTCCACAGGTTTCAGCACCAATCCTATGGGACTGGACCAGCCACTTTTCAACTATTTAGTGACTCCCAGGTTTACCTCTCGACGCACTTCAGGAATCCTATGTAGCTTCAAATTCACCTGGACATGAGGTTTTGTGTGGACTTCATGTTCTATATCCTGAGTACAATCCGGCAACGCTGAGAAAAGGTCTCTATTCTGATGAATCAATTCTCTGCATTGGTGCTTTTGGACACTTGACAGTGTCTCTGTCACGTTGACATCTTTCCCGTGCTCCCTATTAGAGATGAACTAATTTGTTTGGAAAACGTTCGCCAATCTCAAATTCGGCATGAATGTTGCACATTCGGATTCATGTTCAGATTCCTAAAAATTGGCAAAAGTTAAGCAAAGTTCGGAAAATGTTCACTAAAGGCTCTTTCAGATGTGTTTCTGGTAGCAGCGAGGGCCCCAACATGTCCCGCATGGATGACACATGGTTGACACATCCCAGGGACTGGAAATCAGCAGTCCTTTAGCGCTGTTACCTGGTGCTGGGTGCTAAAGTGAAGACAGCTCACATCAATGTCTCCTGCTCATGCTCTGATCAGCGCTGGCAGGGGACAATGTTGACAGTAGTATTCAACTGTTAATAGCGAGAGAAGGTGCTATAAATAAATAATTTGAAAAAATGACTTGGGTTTCCCCTGTATTTTTTATAACCAGCCAGGCAAAATTGACAGCTGTGGGCTGCAAACCTCAGCTGTCAGCATTAGCACAGCTGGTTATCAAGAATAAATAATTAAAAAAAAACTACATGCCCCCATTTTTGTCAACCAGCCAAGCTAAAACAGACAGCTGGGGGCTGGTATTCTCAGCCTGGTAAGGGGCCATGGATATTGGTGCCCACAGTTTAAAAATAGCAGCCCGCAGCAGCCACAGAATAGGCACATCTATTAGATGCACCAATTCTGGCACTTTGCCTGGCTCTTCCCACTTGCCCTGAGGCAGTAGCAAGTGGAATGCATATTTGTGGGGTTGATGTTACCTTTGTTTTCATGCTCATGCTGCCATCAGAAAGGTCCTGGAAGTTCACAGCTAATGAACTCAGTTCAAATCACTGATGTCAGCGTGAGCGCCGTGGAAAAAGTTGTAAAGCGCAAGCGCTGTGAAGGAACAGCGTGGGGACCCTATATTCTTCATAACCATCCTTGCTGACAGTTGAGGGTTGCAGCCCGCAGATGTCAGTTTTGCCTGGCTGGTTAGCAAAAATATAGGGGTACCTACATCACTTTTTTTTAAAAATTGTTTATTGATAGCGCAATTGATGGGTAAATTGATGTCACTTTTTCCAGGTGTCTTCCCCTAATTTCAGCTGTTTTGGCAGCTTTTTGGCCCCCCTGAAGGTGTTGTCTATGCGTTTGGTTTTGCCTCCCATTGAATTGAATGGGATTCGAATATGTTCGTTGAACCATTGAACATCGAGACATTTGTCTCTCCGAACTTGAAAGGTTCACTCATCTTTCTCTCTATCTTGCCACGGCTTAATCAGGTTGAATTGGTACACCTCATAGGGCTTCCATCTTTCTGGTTGGTAGTCTTTTTAGTTAACGTCACCAACCTTTCCAACCATTTCTTAGGGGTCCTGCCACTTGGCCAGAAATTTACTCTCCACCGTGGGTACCATCACTAGTACCTGATCCCCACAGCTGAACTGTCTCACCCTTACTGATAGATTGTACACCCTTGTGCCTGGAGGAGGTGCTCTCTCATGATGGGCATGACTTCAGCAATCTTTTCTTGCATTTGCACCACATGCTCCATTACGCTCCTGTAGAGTGTAGCCTCTGCTTCCCAGGTTTCTTTATCTATATTCAGGTGTCCACAAGGGCAGGGCCGGCATCAGCAACCAGTGTACCCGGGCAAGTGCAGTGGCCCTGGCGAAACGGCGGGCCCACTCAGCACCTGAACAAGTTTTTTTTTATTTATAAGTCTGGGGTTGGTCCCCCGCTCTCCGCCCTCCGCCCAACATCATACTGACCACCATCTTTTTTCCTGTGAGAGCACACGGTCCACATGTTACCGCTCATTAAGGTCATGAATATGGATGCCACTCCTCTCCCACAGGTGTGGCACCCATATTCATGACCTTAATGAGCAGTAACATGTGACCGCGCGCTCTCACAGGAAAAAGTTACCAGCGCCTGGACTCAGGTGAGTGGCGTTGAGAATAAGCAGAGGCGGGGTAGGGAGGAGAATGAGAGTGAGCCGCGGTGGGGGGAAATGAGCCCAGCAGGGGAGATGAGAGTGAGCGGGGGGGGAAATGAGCCCAGCGGGGGAGATGAGAGTAAGTGGGGGGAGATGAGAGTGCGCGGGGGGAGATGAGCCCAACGGGGGAGATGAGCCCATTATTCTTTATCTGGCATTATATGGGGCCCGTTATCCAGTATGGAGCATTATATGGGGCTCATTATCCTGTATGAAGCATTATATGGGGCCCATTATCCAGTATGAAGCATTGTATGTAGTATTATATGAGGTATAGACCATTATATGATGCCCATTATTATGTAAGGAGCATTATATGAGGACCTTTTTCTGTATGGAGCAATAGATGGGGCCCGTTATTCTGTATTAAGCAATATATGGGGCTCATTATACTGTATGAAGCAATATATGGGGCCCATTATTCTGTATGGAACATTATATGAGGCTCAATATTCTGTGTGGAGCATTATATGAGGCTCATTATTCTGTATGAAGCAATATGTGGTGCCCAATAAACTGTATGGAAGACTATGTGATGCCCAGAATACTGTATGGTGTTCTATACTGTCCGGTCTTAAATGAAAACTTTTGAATCCCCACTAGGGCATGCACTATGCTCTGCGAGGATTTTCTGGTTTCTGAGCTATTGTAGAATTTACAATAGATATCACTCATGTAATGTAAGAAGTAAGTGATATCTTTGGCATTGTACTATACCTATATTTCTTTGCCGTATCTGTGCATCATGAATTGTGGTACGTGTTAAAGGGGCCCACTGAGACACTTTCGAACGGGGCCCACAAAAACCTGAGCCGGCCCTGCACAGGGGTATCGGCCATACAACAGCTCAAAGGGGGAAAACTCCATAGAGGTCAGGGGAACATCTCTGATGGAGAGGAGCAGATATGGCAGTAGGCAGTGCCAGTCTCAACTGTCATTCTCTACAACCATTTTAGAATGGCCTTCAAGATTTTATTAAATCTTTCCACAAGACTGTCCGTCTGCGGGAGGTACACCGAAGTCCTGAGTTGTGTGATCTGCAGGTCTTTGCAAAACTCTCTCATATGTCTTTCTACATGAACAAAGTCCCTTGATCCGTCAGAATCTCTTTCTGCATTCCAGTTCAGGAAAAGATATGGATCAGTTCTCGGGCTATACTCTTAGCGGAGGAGTATCTTTCTTAATATTGCGGCATACGGGTACACTGTCACATAATCCAGAACCACCAGGATTTCCTGATGCCCCCTGGTGGATTAGACCAGGGTACCACTAAATACATCACTATGTGATAAAACGGGACTCCACTAATGTGTAATTTAGAGAGAGAACATATCTGGGTGAAGTGTCACTTGATGCGCTGCTGATAAATATATTAAACAAATATTTTCCTTAAAAACTTTATTTTAGCAGGTTTACAGAGTCAACGCGTTTGGAGGTCAACACAGGACCTCTTCATCAGGACTAAATCCTAGTAGGTTTGTACTCCATAGTATTGTGAACTTCTTCGGTTGGAACATGAATGGAAGAAAATTTATAAGAGAAAGAACCTTATTATCTGTAGATGCTAGATAATCACTTCTTAGGGCAGAAAGCCATAGTCTCTCATCCAAGGAAATCGGATCTGACTCTGAGAGTGTGATCATAGTGTGATCCAGTTCTCTCGGATGAGGAGAAGATGAAGAAAAATTATTTTTCATCTCCGACATTTTTCGGTCCATGGAGATCGGATTGCAATCAGATGTCATCCAAGTGCGATGTAATTGTTTCCATGGACCCATTAGCTTGCATGCCCGAGTGCAATCTAAATATCGAATAAAATTTGGGCACACATTGATTTTTTTTCTCAGACTACCCTGATCCAAGGAAAAGAAATGACCAGTGCATGGACCCATAGCATAACATTAGTCCGGGTGTGACCCAATGTTTTCTCAAATCACACTCGGACCAAAAATTTGGTCGTCTGCACCTGCTCTTATGAGTAGCAACCAGGCCCGGATTGGCAATATAACCAACCGGGCATTATCCCGCTGGGCCGCGGGCGGCAGCGACCGATCATCTGGCCGCTTGCCAGCCGCTGCGGCCACTGTTGCTCCTGCCGCCGGCCCTCTGCGGGCATGGCGGTGATAGTTTCCAAGTTCCTCCCGCACTGCAGGGAGATAAGCCGCCACGCCCCTCCCACGCACCCCATCCTCGCCTTAGCATGAGACCCCCCCCGCAGCCACTCACAGCATCGCACTCGCTTGCCTGCTCGCTCTGTTCGCAGGACCTGTGATGAGGTCACAGGAGGGGAGGAGTCAGGGGGTCACATGATCAGGAGCCTTTGTCCAGACCCCCGATCAAGTCACCCCCTGACTCCGCCCCTCCTGTGACCTCATCACAGGTCCTGTGCGCTCAGCCTTGCCTCTACCATCTGTAAGACTCTGCTTTGCTGTTGTCATGGTGCTGGTTGAGGTAAGTATGTGTGGGGTCAGGATTTACAGTGTGGATGTAGCAGAGCTGTGTGTGTATGAGGTGTATGGAGCGGAGCCGTGTGTACGAGGTGTACGGAGAGGAGCCATGTGTACGAGGTGTACGGAGAGGAGCCGTGCGTGTACGAGGTGTACGGAGCGGAGCCGCGTGTGTACGAGGTGTACGGAGCGGAGCCGTGTGTGTACGAGGTGTACGGGGCGGAGCCCTGTGTGTATGAGGTGTACGGAGCGGAGCCCTGTGTGTATGAGGTGTACGGAGCGGAGCCCTGTGTGTATGAGGTGTACGGAGCGGAGCCCTGTGTGTATGAGGTGTACGGGGCGGAGCCGTGTGTGTACGAGGTGTACGGGGCGGAGCCGTGTGTGTACGAGGTGTACGGAGCGGAGCCCTGTGTGTATGAGGTGTACGGAGCGGAGCCCTGTGTGTATGAGGTGTACGGAGAGGAGCCGTGTGTACGAGGTGTACGGAGCGGAGCCGCGTGTGTACGAGGTGTACGGAGAGGAGCCACGCGTGTACGAGGTGGACGGAGTGGAGCCGTGTGTGTATGGAGTGGAGCCATATGTGTACGGGATGTACGGAGCGGAGCCAAGTGTGTACAAAGCATACAAAGCAGGCTTTTCCCACGGACACAGGAGTACACGGCGGAGCCCCGTGGAGCATTTTAAAACACACACATGACGTTCCACCTGAAGTGATGTGCTGGAAGCTGACCGGAAATGAGATAATTTCTTGAGGAGATTGTGACGGAACCAGGAATGCTTCAGATCCATCACCGTGTCCTCCTCCGACAGCGCAGACAGCAGGATCGCCTTGGAATCGGGGATGCCGGCCATGTGAGCGGATCATGATAGGTCCTGCACCGGGAGGCTCAGGTGGGCACTACAATGGGAGCCAGGCTGCTATAGTATCTTTGTAGAATCTTTCTATATTTCTTTCTCTCTTTTTCTTTCTTTCTCTGTTCTTTCATTCTCTGTTCTGTCTTTCCCTCATTTTCTTTCTCTTTCTGTTCTTTCTTTCTCTCTCTAATCTTTCTTTTTTCTCTCTCTGTTCTTTCTTTCTTTTTCTTTCCTCTCTTTCTCTCTGTTCTTTCTTTTCTTTACTTCTTTCTTTCTCTCTCTGTTCTTTCTCTGTCTCTCTCTGTTCTTTCTTTCCCCTCTTTCTTTCTCTCTCTGTTTTTTCTCTGTCTCTCACTGTTCTTTCTTTGTCTCTCACTGTTCTTTCTTTCTTTCCCCTTTCTTTCTCTCTGTTCTTTCTTCTTTCTCTCCGTGTTCTTTCTTTCTCGCTCTCTCTGTTTTCTTTTTTCTTTCTCTCTCTGTTTTCTCTCTTCCTTAGTGCCAGTCAGTGTGCCCATAATGCCAGCCACTGTGCCCTCAGTACCAGTCAGTGTGATCAGCAGTGCTGAATGGGTGCGATTAGGTGTGGACATGGGTGTGACTAGTTGTGAAATGGGTGTGGCTGGGCGTGGCCAAGCAATTTGCAGTCTTTGTCCATCTTTCCCTTCTTCGAAAGATGGGAGGTATGATAGGGGCGGCTATGACCAGGGGGTCTGGTTGCCCAATAGAGAGCAGTTCTGCCAGGAATTCTGTAATCATGCATACAAAAGGGGACAGAGATTTGGGAGGAGTACTGTACCTAAAAGCAATAAATAGGACTGAGCTGAAATACTGGGCACAGCTCTGACTACATGTTATATAGTCGTGTTAATCTCCTCTCACTTCTTGTAAACTACAAGTGTACAAAGATATTATATAGTCACCATGTGACTAGTGGCCCTGTGTAACTTCAAATGCCAGGGCTGAATTTTAGTCCCAGTCCAGCCCTGGTAGCAACTTTATTCCATAGTATTTCATATTAAGATTTGTGTTTCAAACACCATTCTTAATATTTTCTCCTCGGTCTCTTTAGTTGGTGTATTACTGTATTTAATACTTTTATCCATCAACTGTATGTAGTGAGATCATAGAATTAAAATATCTCATATATCCTTTTTAATGAAGCTAAAATAACTGTTAAGATTTTTCAATCCATTAAACCCCTATTACGCAACTGCAGTAAAAAATATTGATTGCACATTCTTTATAAAAAAAAATTCTGTTTTTTTTTTCACACTCCTCATCACAGCAGACCCTTGAAAAGTGCCTTAGATTTGAAGGTCACTCAGCCTGCTACTCATCACAAATGCAATTTCTTTTCTCTGCTCATTGAGCAGAATGACCCTCCATATACAGGTAGCTTTCCCCATCCCCCTCCGGCAGAACACACTGCTAGCTGCTGATGACTCTCGCCGTTCTCTAATATTCTCCGTATCTCTAGTCGTTTCCACGCTTCTCTTTGCTCCATTTTTGTATTATTTTGTTTTGATTCCTTGTTGTTGCTTGTGTTGTTTTTTTTATTATTTTTTTTTTAGACCAAAGCTGTCATTTAGCGTGAGAACAAGTGCGGCCATGTGTTCATTTCTCTGCATTCATTTTGGATTTAGGCCCAGTGCTAATGAACACCCTTTCAATGTGCTAAGGAGCTAATGCCAAAATCAGTTAGAGTGAAAACAATAGGGGAGTGGCATGGTGCGAGTGTGCGTGTGTTCATAAGGGGACAGGAAGGCAGAGGCACAGCAGGGTTGGAAAAAATGCAACCTCTTCCACCCGGCCTCTTCCTCCCGTCATTATAATGCAATGGTGGAACAGCTGGAGGCACAACTTTATATTGAACAAGCTATTTTTTCCTTTCTGGAGCTAAATAGCTACAAAGCTTTCCTTGTGTATATTAGGTAGCAGAGACTGTTTTCTTTGTCATGTACTTCGTTTAACCCTGCCAGTGCTATTACTTCT
This sequence comes from Dendrobates tinctorius, assembly GCF_039654945.1. Classification (NCBI taxonomy): domain Eukaryota; kingdom Metazoa; phylum Chordata; class Amphibia; order Anura; family Dendrobatidae; genus Dendrobates; species Dendrobates tinctorius. The sequence goes on along the minus strand of NW_027361750.1, from coordinate 17,181,107 downwards.
TATAGTCAATCAAATCACTTTGTTTGAATCTGCCATTAATATGACTGTTGAAGCATTTATTGATACCACGTAGCTCAACTGGACGTTTCCTATAATAAAATAAACACTAATTCTCCTGGAGGTCAGACTTCGTTCACACAGTGCAGTTTTGTAGCTTCACAATGACAACTGCAGTCAACAAGTTTCCATGAAACATAATGGGTGACCTATTGCGACTGGTTTATCCTATTCTAGTTTTAACTAGAGATACGTACACTCACTGGCCACTTTATTAGGTACACCATGCTAGTAACGGGTTGGACCCCCTTTTGCCTTCAGAACTGCCTCAATTCTTCGTGGCAGAGATTCAACAAGGTGCTGGAAGCATTCCTCAGAGATTTTGGACCATATTGACATGATGGCATCACACAGTTGGCGCAGATTTGTCGGCTGCACATCCCTGATGCGAATCTCCCGTTCCACCACATCCCAAAGATGCTCTATTGGATTGAGATCTGGTGACTGAGGAGGCCATTTGAGTACAGTGAACTCATTGTCATGTTCAAGAAACCAATCTGAGATGATTCGAGCTTTATGACATGGCGCATTATCCTGCTGAAAGTAGCCATCAGATGTTGGGTACATTGTGGTCATAAAGGGATGGACATGGTCAGCAACAATACTCAGGTAGGCTGTGGCGTTGCAACGATGCTCAATTGGTACCAAGGGGCCCAAAGAGTGCCAAGAAAAAATTCCCCACACCATGACACCACCACCACCAGCCTGAACCGTTGATACAAGGCAGGATGGATCCATGCTTTCATGTTGTTTACGCCAAATTCTGACCCTACCATCCGAATGTCGCAGCAGAAATCGAGACTCATCAGACCAGGCAACGTTTTTCCAATCTTCTACTGTCCAATTTCGATGAGCTTGTGCAAATTGTAGCCTCAGTTTCCTGTTCTTAGCTGAGAGGAGTGGTACCCGGTGTGGTCTTCTGCTGCTGTAGCCCATCTGCCTCAAAGTTCGACGCACTGTGCGTTCAGAGATGCTCTTCTGCCTACCTTGGTTGTAACGGGTGGCAATTTGAGTCACTGTTGCCTTTCTATCAGCTCGAACCAGTCTGCCCATTCTCCTCTGACCTCTGGCATCAACAAGGCATTTCCGGCCACAGAACTGCCGCTCGCTGGATTTTTTTTCCTTTTCGGACCATTCTCTGTAAACCCTAGAGATGGTTGTGCGTGAAAATCCCAGTAGATCAGCAGTTTCTGAAATACTCAGACCAGCCCTTCTGGCACCAACAATCATGCCACGTTCAAAGGCACTCAAATCACCTTTCTTCCCCATACTGATGCTCGGTTTGAACTGCAGGAGATTGTCTTGACCATGTCTACATGCCTAAATGCACTGAGTTGCCGCCATGTGATTGGCTGATTAGAAATTAAGTCTTAACACACAGTTGGACAGGTGTACCTAATAAAGTGGCCAGTGAGTGTATATCTAGGGCTAAGCGTATAGTTTCAAACACAAATTCTCTCGATCAGCCAAATTCTCTAAAAGAATGTGATTTTTTTGTGAATAAATTTGCCATAAACTGCAATACTGAACTGCAATAGTGAAAAGAATTTAACTGCATGGAAAATACCTACCGTACATAACGCTCTAGGTTCTCCTAGGTATGTGTTGTGAGTTCATTTTCCCCTTCGTCACTGGGGTCTGGTGAACTCCCTATTCTGGTAAAGGAAGGTAATGAGCCTGATTATCAGGCACCTGAGTCTAATGAGGATGACTGGCTGAGTGGAGTCACGGACTGGATATAAGGCTGCCGACGCCCTTCTGCCCTGTGGGTTATTTCTCTGTGGACTTCTAGGACACCAGTCTGATTCCTGCTCCTCTAAAGCTAAGTTTTCTGTTTTGCCTGTTAGCTTTTTTGTTTTGTTTTTTGTTTTCCTTGCTTTTCAGTATTCTGCCATTCTCTGCTGGGGTGAGCTGAATCTCCTTTTGCCTGTAGCTCTGTCTTCAGTATATTCCTGAGTACTGAGATTGCTTTTTTGAAGCCTTGCGTCTTCATGGCCTTTTTCACTGTCAGTCTGTTGGCTCTTATTTTCATAGTGTTTTTCATGGATTGCAGACAGCAGCCTTCCTGTCCTTTTCTATCTAGTTAGCTTGGGCCCCTCTTTGCTCAGTCTATCGTTCTGTCTGTGTTAGTATTTTCATCTTGCTTCACCGTCATTATATGTTGGGGGCTGCCTATTGCTTTGGGGTCTGCTCTGGGGCAGTTTAGATTTCCCCTTTCTTTCTTTAGGCCTATTTAATTATCCGGCTGTGATCGAGGGGTCTAGGGCATCGTAGGAACCCCCCACGGCTACTGCTAGTTGTGTTGATAGGTTCAGGGGTCTGCAATCCGATAGCTGCCAACTTCTCTGGTTTTCTGGACTTAGCTAGCATTTCTGTTTTTGCCTCCTACGGTGACTCAATCATAACAGGTATGTATTGAACATGTTTTTAATTTTGTAATGCAAAAATAGCTCCTTAATTATCAAGTGACCTCAACCTGTCCAGCTTGGGGAAAATGAATAGTAAAAAGTGGTAACCATCAGCCTACACACTGCAGGTTCACACTTTGTGGGCTACTGAAATTGTAAAAATGGCACAAAAATTATGTCCTTAAGGCCGGGGTCACACTAGAGAGGAATACGGACGAGTGAGAGGCGTAAAAAGCAGGCATTACACACGGACAAATGATTCTCTATGGGGCAGCTCCCAACTGCCGTATAATTCTCGCCCGTATTCTACGGACCGTGCCAATCGCAGCATGCTGCGATTGTCAGCGTACTACGCCCGTAGTATGCCAATCCAAGTCTATGGGTGAGCAAAAAATACGGATTACACAAGGATCACACGTGTGACTTGCGAGAAATACGCAGGTCTTTTGGCTGGTGACAGGAAATGGGCCAATCCATCATCAGGAAGCTTAGACATGCAAATGAGCTCAAAAAGCACTCCAGACATCCAGGAAGTACGCCTCCACGGAGTACATCAGCGTCATGGTGCCATATTTTCTGAATGTGGAGATGTTGATTGTGTTAGTGCAGGAGCGGCCAGAACTCTGGGACCAACGTGATGCCCATTATGCCAACCGGGCAAGAAAGGAGGCGTCATGGAGGCGCATATGTCGCCAGATGTTCCATGATTTTGGTGATCGGCCACGTGAGGAGCAGCAGCAACTGAGTAAGTACAACCCAAAAACTGTTTAAAAATACCTCACATCAAAAAATGCATATAGAATCAGCCCCCATTTCCTGTGCTTGTACTTTTTTCCTCATGAGGCGGGTAGATTTTGATGTGACCCATGGTTTTACACTGCCATCATTTGGCACAGGCCACAAGCTCCTCATCCTCCTAGCCAACCAAGTTATTAAGTGTAGTTACTTGATACATGAACTATTGTGACCCTGTGTATCTGGCCTGGATGGTCCAATTAGATATGCCTCCCTGGGTAGAAAGCACACCCCAGAAGGCCACATGCCTAGGCTACTGGTAGCAAATTTGACCTATCAAATATGTGAAATTGAGAACATTTCCTGTCACATTGCAGTGGAAGATGTGATGAGACGCTGGCGCAGCATCCGCGACCAATATAGGCGGGAACGTCAGCAGCGTTCCAGGAGTGGTGATGCGGGCCACACAAAGAGAAAATATATTTATTATGACCACCTCTCCTTCCTCGCCCCTATTCTGGATCTGAGACCGTAAGTAGATACCTCACACCACATTACACAGATATTTTACAGGGCCAAAAATATTGATTTATTTTTGGCTCTGTTCTATTTCATAACAGAACTCAGTCCAACCTTACGGAGAGAGGAACTGGCTCAGATACAGAGCCCATCATTGATCCTGTAGGGGATGAGGTGGCTGGCCCATCTTCTCCCCCTACAAGAAGCATGGGTGAAGAATCCTCTCAGGAAAACCCAGTGCCTGTGCCACAAACCCCACCACCAGGACCACATCCACAACCAGGACTGTCTGCTGCTGCATCATCAGCCATACAGGAGGAGCAGGGCAACATGAGCAGCAGCCCAACTGCCCAGATCCGGGGCTCCCCACAGCCTGCTGGAGCATCCCGGCGAGGAAGAAGAAGGCGCCATATCCCTGCCCAAGATACCCGTACCAATGTGGACACAGGGGTCCTCAACTATCTGTCTCGAGTCAATAATGATGATGGCGAGGAGGCATACTCACGCAGCCTGGCCCTTTATCTTCATGCCCTTTCCCGTGAGGTGAGGCTCCATATTCGAGGATGTTTTCAGATCCTGCTTGATGCAAGCACACACCCCAATACCCCATATGAGTTATTTGAATATCTGGAGAGGTGGCAGCTTTCACCCAGAAATCTAATGCGCCTTAGACCACCCACACACATGCTTGCTTAAGCAGGCTCTGAGGATCCTCAAATACGTGGGCCTACACCTCACCCCCTTCCTCCCCCTACCCAACTTTTACAACAGCAGCCACATATGTCTGGCTCTAGCCAACCTCACCAATATAGCCACTTTTTCCCACCCAGTGTTGGAGTCTGGTCCCAACCTGGTTGGGGACAACATGGCTATATTGGTGGGTATGAGACACGGGCCTACCCGACCCAACAAGATGCCCCTGTTCATTATCACTCTGGCCAGTACCAAGCCCAATCCCAGGATGCAGTACACTACCCACATCATGGGCAACAGTATGCCCCCACACAGGGTGATGGGCAAGTTGGGCAAAGTAGCCAGCAGCAAACACAGGCTGGTCTTCCGCCTTCTCCTCCCCCAATGTACCAAAATTTATAATATTTCCATTTTGTTATTGCCTAATGTTATTTTTGTTGCTTTCTATGTGTGAAAATTTTATTGTCACACAATGTTCACATCTGCAAAAAGGCCAATTTGGCCCATTGCCACATTTCTGTTATGGCAAGAATATGTTTTGCTTTAAAAAAAACAAAAAAAAAAAGGCGAAAGTAAACATTTGTCTACTACATTTTATGTCTCTGTCTCAATTCTAAAAATCCGTGTCAGCATACTAACATACACTTACCAATGCAAATCAACAGTCATAGAATTAGAAGGGGAAAAAATATATATATTTAGACACACAGAAACCAAAATATTATAACATAGACACAGCATGCTCTTGCCAAAAAGTTTCCCCCTCAGGTGACATAAAGTAATTTGTGAAAATATCACGCACTTTGAGGCCAGAGAGCGGTCTACGTTGAGGGTTGATAGGTGGTCTCGCCCTACGCACATTGTCCAACAAGGCACAACACCAGCAGAGGAGGAACAATCATGTATCCTGGTGAAGTTATGAAGAACCACACAGGCTTTAACTACTTCATTAACATTTTGTTCACTCAGCTGAATGGCAGACTGGAGTACGCACCATTTTGCACAAAGAATGCCAAAGGAACACTCCACCAGTCGCCGAGCACGTGATAGGCGCAAGTTAAAAATTCTGCGCCGGTGGTCAAGGTTGCGCCGGGGATATGGCCTCATGACATTGCATGTTAACTGAAATGCCTCATCTGCCACAAGGACATAAGGGACAGATTCTTGAGTGGAGCCTGGTAGCTGGCGTGGTGGTGGTAGATCCAACTGGTTGGTGCGTATGCGCCGAGCCATAATGGAAGTATTGAAGACTCGAGAGTCTCCCGTCCTTCCATAGGCCCCAATGTCAACAATTATAAACTTGTATTGAGGGTCGACCAGAGCCCACAATACAACAGAAAAGTATTGTTTATAATTGAAGAATTGGGAGCCAGAGTTCGGCAGCTTACGCACCCGGATATGTTTGCCATCAAGGGCCCCAATACAATTAGGAAACTGGCATTCCTCCTCAAAGTCCCTTGATATCCTCAACCAATCTTCCATCCTGAGCTTGGGCATGATGAGTTGATGTAGTCTTGACCATATTTCACTACATGTCGACCTGACTATGCCAGAAATGGTAGATCTTCCAATCAGAAACTCATGGTGGAGGGCGGCATAAGACAGGCCAGTGGGCAGGAAGCTGAAGAACAACATAAAAGGAACATTTTAGAATGCACAAATTAACCAAAAAACAGGTACATACATACCAAACTTGTTAGGATTTCAGATCTACTAACACACACATATTTGGTCGCACAATGACTAAGTGATATTCAGTACATATTACACATAACATTCTGGTCTGTAAGTTTCAACATATCTGGAATAAGATGAGGGCATTAACATTAGTCCATGAAGCAATAAATACATACTTTGGGCAATACATCATGAACATAGAGAATGTGGTTGTGTAGTACATACCGTATTGTGAGTATAAGTCGCTCCTCTGCAGATATAGCTTTGCGCATCGTTGTGTCCTGAAAGGTTATCCCAGGGCACACTGTCTCCAAGAGTCGATCAAATGTTACAAGGCTCATGTGACTGTATTGGTAGAATTTTGCAGGATGCTCCCGCGGAGAAGAATAGAGGCGGTGAAAATGACCTCTTGTGAGTCGTTGCCTCAAAAGTGGATGTACCCACATGCGTCTCCTCCGCGGATCCACTATCACTGGGTATGGTTGACCAAAGCGGCGTGAAAAAAGCCAGTTGAAGAGAACCTGCTCAGTTGTGTTGAAACTCAGACTGTCTGCCATGTTGCACATACAACACCAACACACCTAGTGAAGGCAAGGTCACAAATGGACAGAATGGAGGCAGCCACCTGTTCCTGTGGCAATAAATAGGGTGCAGGCTAATGATTTAAATAGTTAGCAGGCCTCAAAACCATTAAATGTTCATTTTGCAAGCCTGTGAGAAAATCTCGCAATACGGATTCCATACGGATTCCATACGAATGCTGACATGCGCAAAATACGCGACCACACCTTGCTTACGGATGACATACGGAGCACTATTTAGGAGTAGTGTTGAGCGATACCATCCCATACCCTAAAATATCGGATCGGATGGTATCGGCCCGATACGAAAAAAGTATCGGGTATCGCCGATTCCGATACCGGAAGTCCCATTCAAGTCTATGGGACTTCCGGTATCGGAATAAGAAAAACCCTTTCCTCTCCTTGTACAGCCTCTCGGGGGTGTGTACGGACCTGCCGGGGGTCTGTGCTGACTGCCCGGGGGTCTGTGCGGACTGCCGGGGGGGCTGTGCCGGCCTGCCGGTGGTCTGTACCGACTGTCCGGGGGTCTGTGTGGACTGCCGAGGGTCTGTACCGGCCTGCCGGGGGGCTGTGCCGGCCTGCCGGTGGTCTGTACCGACTGTCCTGGGGTCTGTGCAGGCTGCGGGGGTCTGTGCAGGCTGCGGGGGTCTGTACCGGCCTGCTGGGGAGCTGTGCCGGCCTGTCGGTGGTCTGTACCGACTGTCCGGGGGTCTGTGCAGGCTGCGAGGGTCTGTGCAGGATCGTCCGATGGGACTACAAGTCCCATCGGGCGATGCCTGCTACCATGACGGTGATTGACACATTAGCCAATGATGGGACAGTAGTAGTCCCATCATCCGGCTAATGTGTTGAATGTACAAAAAAAAAATACATACTACATACATACTACATACATGCTACATACATATTACATACATACTACATACATGCAACATACATACTACATACATGCTACATACATACTACATATATACTACATGCATGCAACATGCATATATACAATATATATACTACATGCATGCAACATACATACATACTACATATATACTACATGCATGCAACATACATATATACTACATATATACTACATGTAACATATATACTACATGCATACTACATATATACCACATGTATGCAACATACATATATACAACATATATACTACATGCATGCAACATGCATACTACATATATACCACATGCATACTACATGCATGCAACATACATATATACTGCATATATACTACATGCATGCAACATGCATACTACATATATACCACATATATACTACATGCATGCAACATACATATATGCTACATGTATACTACATGCAACATGCATACTACATATATACTACATGCATGCAACATACATACTACATGCATACAACATACATATATACTACATGCATGCAACATGCATACTACATATATACAACATATATACTACATGCAACATACATACTACATATATACTACATGCATGCAACATACATATATCCTACATATATACTACATGCAACATACATACTACATATATACTACATGCATGCAACATACATACATACTACATATATGCTACATGCATACTACATATATACCACATGCATGCAACATACATATATACAACATATATACTACATGCATGCAACATGCATACTACATATATACCACATATATACTACATGCATGCAACATACATATATACTACATATATACCACATGCAACATACATACTACATATATACTACATATATACTACATGCTTGCAACATGCATACTACATATATACTACATGCATGCAACATACATACATACATACTACATATATACCACATATATACTACATGCATACTACATATATACCACATGCATGCAACATACATATATACAACATATATACTAGATGCATTCAACATGCATACTACTTATATACCACATATATACTACATGCATGCAACATACATATATACTACATATATAATACATGCAACATACATACTGCATATATACCACATGCATGCAACATGCATACTACATATATACTACATGCATGCAACATAAATATATACTACATGCATGCAACATACATACTACATATATACCACATGCATGCAACATGCATACTACATATATACTACATGCATGCAACATACATATATACTACATACAATACATTCATACAATACATACATATAGACATACAGTACATATAACATAGAGTACATACTCACCATCACTTGTCACTTTGATCCCCGAAGCCATTGTCATCTGTGGAATAAATATTAAAATAACAAACCACCAATATACTTACCCCTGATCTGCAGAAGTCCACGAGTGTCCCACGACGATCTTGCGTGGAGAACACCAGCATCAGCTGATGCTACCATTCTCTACGGGCTCCAGGAAGCCAATGACGGGAGGTAGGTATCCTTCCGCACTGTATTCCTCCGCCACTGTAAAAAAAAGTCCCTATTCTCATTTTATGGCATTGCTGTGTGAGAAATTTCCCAGCAGCTTTTGCCATAAAGTGAGAATAGGGACTTTTTTTTTACAGTGGCGGAGGAATACAGTGCGGAAGCACACCTACCTCCCGTCATTGAATTCCTGGAGCCCGTAGAGAATGGTAGCATCAGCTGATGCTGCTGTTCTCCACGCAAGATCGTCGTGGGATACTCGTGGACTTCTGCGGATCAGGGGTAAGTATATTGGTGGTTTGTTATTTTAATATTTATTCCACAGATGACAATGGCTTCGGGGATCAAAGTGACAAGTGATGGTATGTACTCTATGTTATATGTACTGTATGTCTATATGTATGTATTGTATGAATGTATTGTATGTAGTATATATGTATGTTGCATGCATGTAGTATATATGTAGTATGCATGTGGTATATATGTAGTATGTATGTATGTTGCATGCATGTAGTATATATGCATGTTGCATGCATGTAGTATATATGTAGTATGCATGTGGTATATATGTAGTATGTATGTTGCATGTAGTATATATGTAGTATATACATGTTGCATGCATGTAGTATATATGTTGTATATATGTAGTATGCATGTTGCATGCATGTAGTATATATGTTGTATGTATGTTTCATGCATGTAGTATATATGTGTTATATATGTAGTATGCATGTTGCATGCATGTGGTATATATGTAGTATGTATGTTGCATTGTAGTATTTTTGTAGTATGCATGTTGCATGTAGTATATATGTATGCTGCATGCATGTAGTATATATGTGGTATATATGTAGTATGCATGTTGCATGCATGTGGTATATATGTAGAATATGTAGTATGCATGTTGCATGCATGTGGTATATATGTAGTATGTATGTTGCATGTAGTATATATGTATGTTGCATGCATGTAGTATATATGTAGCATGCATGTTGCATGCATGTAGTATATATGTAGTATGTATGTTGCATGTAGTATATATGTTGTATATATGTAGTATGCATGTTGCTTGCATGTAGTATATATGTTGTATGTATGTTGCATGCATGTAGTATATATGTGGTATATATGTAGTATGCATGTTGCATACATGTGGTATATATGTAGTATGTATGTTGCATGCATGTAGTGTATATGTAGCATGCATGTTGCATGCATGTAGTATATATGTATGTTGCATGCATGTAGTATATATGTAGTATGCATGTTGCATGCATGTGTTATATATGTAGTATGTATGTAGTATGTATGTTGCACGTAGTATATATGTAGTAAATATGTATGTTGCATGCATGTAGTATATATGTGGTATATATGTAGTATGCATGTGGTATATATGTAGTATGTATGTTGCATGCATGCAGTATATATGTATGTTGCATGCATGTAGTATATATGTAGTATATATGTAGTATGCATGTTGCATGCATGTGGTATGTATGTAGTATGTATGTTGCATGTAGTATATATGTTGCATGCATGTAGTATATATGTAGTATATATGTATGTTGCATGCATGTAGTATATATGTTGTATATATGTAGTATGCATGTTGCATGCATGTGGTATATATGTTGTATGTATGTTGCATGCATGTAGTATATATGTAGTATGCATTTTGCATGCATGTGGTATATATGCTGCATGCATGTAGTAAATATCATATATGTAGTATGCATGTTGCATGTAGTATATATGTATGTTGCATGCATGTAGTATATGTATGTGGTATATATGTAGTAAGCATATTGCATGCATGTAGTATATATGTTGTATATATGTATGCTGCATGCATGTGGTATATATGTAGTATGCATGTTGCATGTAGTATATCTGTATGTTGCATGCATGTAGTATATATGTAGTATGCATGTTGCATGCATGTGGTATATATGTAGTATGCATGTTGTATATATGTATGTGGCATGCATGTAGTATATATGTGGTATATATGTAGTATGCATGTTGCATGCATGTAGTATATATGTTGTATGTATGTATGTTGCATGCATGCAGTATATATGTAGTATTCATGTTGCATGCATGTGGTATATATGTAGTATGTATGTATGTTGCATGCATGTAGTATATATGTAGTATGTATGTAGCATGTAGCATGTATGTAGTATGTATGTAGCATGTAGTATGTATTTTTATTTTTTTTTTACATTCAACACATTAGCCGGATGATGGGACTACCTCTGTCCCATTATTGGCTAATGTGTCAATCACTGTCATGGTAGCAGGCATCGCCCGATGGGACTTGTAGTCCCTTCGGACGATGCCTGCACAGACCCCCGCAGCCTGCACAGACCCCCGTACATTTGGCACAGACCACCGGCAGGCCGGTACAGACCCCCGGCAGTCCGCACAGATCCCCGGGCAGTCGGCACAGACCCCCGGACAGTCGGCGCAGACCACCGGCAGGCCGGCACAGCCCCCCGGCAGGCCGGTACAGACCCCCGGCAGTCCGCACAGACCCCCGGGCAGTCGGCACAGACCCCCGGCAGGCCGGTACATACCCCCGGGCAGTCGGCACAGACCCCCCGGAAGGCCCGAACTGACGGCGCATCATGATGCGCACAGACCGCGCATCATGATGACGTCATTTCGGCAGCCAATCAGAGCCACAACAGTGGCTCATTGCATTATAGGAACTTCCGATTCCGATATCCGATATTGAAAAAAAAATCGGTACTCAGTATCGGAATTCCGATACGGCGAATATCAGCCGATACCCGATATTTGCAGTATCGGAATGCTCAACACTATTTAGGAGTCATTCATCCGTATTACGCATGTAAACTACGGACCGTATTTTGCGTCGGTTAGTGTGACCCCGGCCTAAGGCTCATTCACACGTCAGGATTTGGTCAGTATTTTGCACCAGTGTTTGTTTGTATGCCAAAGCCTGGAATGGAACTTACCAAGAAAAAAATATAATTGAAAGACTGATGTCTGTTCTTTGTTTTGGAGACACTCATGGTTTTGCCATACAAATACTGATGAAATACTGATCAAAAATACTGATGCGTGAAAGAGGCCATATAGAGTATGTGCCTACCTTACTGGCCAATACACAGGAAGTGCAAACTGAAGAAGCCGTGACTTTTTAAAATGGGGAGTGTAAAAATTATCCTTGTTTGGAGAGAAACAAGGGCTTTGTTCAAACGAAGTAGCAATAGCTCTTTCACAAGCTGTTCAAAAATTATTTCTTTACGTAGGGAGAAAAAACACATGTACTGTTTTAAACGGGAAGAAGTAATGGCTTCTTAACTAGGAGTGAAAAAATATCTCTTTTTTGAGATCTGCAACAGCTTTGCTATTCACAAAATGTTTACACAATTATAAAGGCTTTTTATCAAGCTGTAAAAAATTATCCCTTTTTAAGGAGCAGGAACAGGCTAGCTGTTTTAAAATGAAGAAGTAATGGCTTGCCACCAAGCCTTTTAAAAAAAAAGCCATAGATTTGGAGCTGTTTCATGTTTGTGTACCCTCAAAAGAGGTATGTTTTGTGTAAGAGGGTGAAGAAGAGCCCAAAAGGGGTTCCCTCTCCTGCTCCGTGTCCGGAAGCACCTAGCCTGACAGCAGGGTTACCGGGGGAAGACTTTCTGGCCTGGACTGACTGTACCATGTGACCGTGGGGAGCACTGATGAAAGGGAAGGGGCGGTGGACAGGAAGCTGTGAAGGGTGAGGGTGCGAAAGCAGAGCGTGCGAGACGCAGAGCCGAGCACGCGGGACAGAAAGCAGGCTGCAGCACCACGCTTCCAGAGAAAGAGAACCTCTGTCAAGGGACTGAGACTGAAGGATGAGGCGTTGAGAGCGCCATATGTGAGTATGTGGACCCAGTAGCCTCCGTGAATAGAGGAGACTTCCCCCCTGACAGTGCGGAGACATTTACACGAGAGTGCAGTCCCGGGGACCGCAGTGACAATCTGTAGCCCCTGAGTGTGGTAAAGAGACTTCCCAGTGTGCACAGCATCGTTCCTGCGGAGAGACAGGCGGTGTATCATACAGAGACTCAGAGCAGTGGATACTCAGGTTCACAGTGTCTCCCTGCTCCTTGCTTTAACCCCTTAGGTCCCAACTTCATTCAGAGTAGAGACTCTAGAAACTGCAAGCGCCGCTGTTGTCGGTGCCAATGTGGGAGAAGTAGACTCTTCAATCAAGCTTTCCCTCGACTGATAAGCAATAATAATCTGAGTTTAACCGTTTCAATACTTGCATAACTGTTTTATTGCTTTCTACATTTTCATTGTGCGGTTTAAAGCCCCCGTTAGTTACACACTGCAATATCGCTAGCAATATCGCTGTAAAGTCACCGATTTTGTGACATTGCAGCGATATTGTTAGCGATATCGCTGCATGTGATACTTACCTCCAACCGGCTCCCCCGCTGGTTATCGCTGATTGCGCGAGAAGCTCCTTGATCATTCCTCGTTGGTCACTTCCTGCAACGCTTCCTGCTGTGACGATGAGTGACGCGTAGACGCGGGCGGGAGGACGCAGGATCGCCGCGTCTGACAGGTAAGTAGCGATCCCCGACCCCTGCGATGTCGCTAGTGAGATCTGCCTGTGTGGCAGCTCACTAGCGACCACCTAGCGATGCTGGTGAGTCGCTAGGTGTAACGGTACCCTGTTTTATACTGTCACATTTAACCCCCTACTGCTCCTCCCTGCGTGGAGAGAAAATCCCTGTAAATAAACCTTTAACTCTTGGTCTGTCTCGGATCTGTGGTGACATCCTCAATAGCTGCAGTTTATTACATTTGCAAAAGCAGTTCCCACAGTGTACAGTGGGTACGGAAACTATTCAGACCCCTTTAAATTTTTCACTCTTTGTTTCCTTGCATCCATTTGGTAAATTCAAAAGAGTTACTATTTTTTGTCATTAATGTACAGTACACTCTGCACCCCATCTTGACAAAAAAAACAGAAATTTAGAAACTTTTGCAAATTTATTAAAAAAGAAAAAACAAAATATCACATGGTCATAAGTCTTCAGACCCTTTGCTCAGACACTCATATTTAAATCACATGCTGTCCATTTCCTTGTGATTCTCCTTGAGATAGTTCTACTCCTTCATTGGAGTCCAGCTGTGTTTAATTAAACTGATATGACTAGATTTGTAAAAGCACATACCTGTCTATATAAGACCTCACAGTGCATGTCAGACAAATTATAATCATGAGGTCAAAGGAACTGGCCAAGGAGCTCAGAGACAGATCTGGCCAAGGTTACAAAAAATTTTCTGCAGTACTCAAGGTTCCTAAGAGCACAGTGGCCTCAATAATCCTTAAAAGGGAGAAGTTTGGGACCAACAGACGTTTTCCTAGACCTGGCCATTCAGCCAAAATGAGCAATCGTGGGAGAACAGCATTGGTGAGAGAGGTAAAGAAGAACCCCAAGATAACTGTGGCTGAGCTCCACATATGCAGTAGGGAGATGGGAGAAAGTTCCACAAAGTCAACTATCACTGCAGCCCTCTACCAGTCAGGCCTTTATGGCAGAGTGGCCTAACGGAAGCCTCTCCTCAGTGCAAAACATATGAAAGATTGCATAGAGTTTGCTAAAAAACACAAGAAAGACTCCCAGACTATGAGAAATAAGATTCTCTTTTCTGATGAGACGAAGATAGACCTTGTTGGTGATAATTCTAAGCGGTATGTGTGGAGAAAGCCAGTCACTGCTCATCACCTGCCCAATACAATCCCAACAGTGAAACATGGTGGTGGCAGCATCATGCTATGAGAGTGTGTTTCAGCTGCAGGGACAGGATGACTGGTTGCCATTGAAGGAAACATGAATGCGTCCAAGTACAGAGATATTCTGGATGAAAATCTCTTCCAGAGTGCTCTGGACCTCATACTTGGCCAAAGGGTCACCTTCAAACAAGAAAATGACCCTAAGCACATAGCTAAAATAACAAAGATAACAAAGGAGTGGCTTCAGAACAACTCTGTGACAATTCTTTACTGGCCTAGCCAGAGCCCTGACCTAGACCCAACTGAGCATCTCTGGAGAGACCTGAAAATGGCTGTCTACCAACCTTCACCATCCAAACTGACAGAACTGGAGAGGATCTGCAAGGAAAAATGGCAGATACCCAAATCCAGTTGTGAAAAACTTGACGCATCCCAAGAAGACTCATGGCTAGAGTTGAGCGATACCGTCCGATACTTCAAAGTATCGTATCGGATGGTATCGGCCGATCTTTAAAAAAAGTATCGGTATCGCCGATTCCGATACCGGAAGTCCCATTCAAGTCTATGGGACTTCCGGTATCGGAATAAGAAAAACCCTTTCCTGCCCTTGTACAGCCTCTCTGGGGTCTGTACGGGCCTTTCGGGGGGCTGTGCCGGCCTGCCAGGGGGTCTGTGCAGGCTCCGGTGGTCTGTGCCGGCCTGCCGGTGGTCTGTGCAGGCTCCGGGGGGCTGTGCCGGCCTGCCGGGGGGCTGTGCCGGCCTGCCGGGGGGCTGTGCAGGCTCCGGGGGGCTGTGCCGGCCTGCCGGGGGGCTGTGCCGGCCTGCCGGGGGGCTGTGCCGGCCTGCCGGTGGTCTGTGCAGGCTCCGGGGGTCTGTGCAGGCATCGTCCGATGGGACTACAAGTCCCATCGGGCGATGCCTGCTACCATGACAGTGATTGACACATTAGCCAATGATGGGACAGTAGTAGTCCCATCATCCGGCTAATGTGTTAAATGTAAAAAAAAAAAAAAAAAAAAAAAATTACATGCTACATACATACAACATGCATACTACATACATGCTACATTCATACTACATACTACATACATGCTACATTCATACTACATAAATACTACATGCAACATACATACTACATATATACTACATGCATGCTACATACATACTGCATGCTACATACATACCACATATATACTACATACATACTACATGCATGCTACATGCATGCTACATGCTACATACATAACACATATATACTACATGCATGCTACATACATACTACATGCTACATACTACATGCATGCTACATACATACTACATGCTACATACTACATATATACTACATGCATGCTACATACATACTACATGCTACATACATACTACATATATACTACATGCATGCTACATACATACTACATGCTACATACTACATGCATGCTACATACATACTACATGCTACATACTACATATATACTACATGCATGCTACATACATACTACATGCTACATACATACTACATATATACTACATGCATGCTACATACATACTACATGCTACATACATACTACATATATACTACATGCATGCTACATACTACATGCTACATACATACTACATATATACTACATTCATACTACATACTACATATATACTACATACATACTACATACATACTACATGCATGCTACATACATACTACATGCATGCTACATACATACTACATGCATACCACATATATACTACATACATACAATACATTCATACAATACATACATAGACATACAGTACATATAACATAGAGTAACATACTTACCAATACTTGTCACATTGTTCCCCGAAGCCATTGTCTTTTCCGGGATAAATATTAACATAACAAACCACAAAAATACTCACCCACGATCCGAAGCAGTCCACGAGTGTGTCCCACGACGATCTTGGGTAGAGAACTGCAGCATCAGATGATGCTGCCGTTCTCTACGGGCTGCAGGAATCCAATGACGGAAGGTAGGTATCCTTCCGCACTGTATTCCTCCGCCACTTAAAAAAAAAAAAGTCCCTAGTCTCACTTTATGCCATTGCTGTGTGGGAAATTCCCACACAGCAATGGCATAAAGTGAGACTAGGGACTTTTTTTTTTTAAGTGGCGGAGGAATACAGTGCGGAAGGATACCTACCTTCCATCATTGGATTCCTGCAGCCCGTAGAGAACGGCAGCATCATCTGATGCTGCAGTTCTCTACCCAAGATCGTCGTGGGACACACTCGTGGACTGCTTCGGATCGTGGGTGAGTATTTTTGTGGTTTGTTATGTTAATATTTATCCCGGAAAAGACAATGGCTTCGGGGAACAATGTGACAAGTATTGGTAAGTATGTTACTCTATGTTATATGTACTGTATGTCTATGTATGTATTGTATGAATGTATTGTATGTATGTAGTATATATGTGGTATGTATGTAGCATGTAGTATGTATGTGGTATGTATGTAGCATGCATGTAGTATGTATGTAGCATGCATGTAGTATGTATGTAGCATGCATGTAGTATGTATGTAGTATGTATGTAGTATGTATGTAGTATGTATGTAGCATGCAGTATGTATGTAGCATGTATGTAGTATATATGTAGTATGTATGTAGCATGTAGTATGTATGTAGCATGCATGTAGTATGTATGTAGTATGTATGTAGCATGTAGTATGTATGTAGCATGTATGTAGTATGTATGTAGTATATATGTAGTATGTATGTAGCATGCATGTAGTATGTATGTAGCATGCATGTAGTATGTATGTAGTATGTATGTAGTATGTATGTAGCATGCAGTATGTATGTAGCATGTATGTAGTATGTATGTAGTATATATGTAGTATGTATGTAGCATGTAGTATGTATGTAGCATGCATGTAGTATGTATGTAGTATGTATGTAGCATGTAGTATGTATGTAGCATGTATGTAGTATGTATGTAGTATATATGTAGTATGTATGTAGCATGCATGTAGTATGTATGTAGCATGCATGTAGTATGTATGTAGTATTTTTTTTTTTTTTTTTTTTTAACATTTAACACATTAGCCGGATGATGGGACTACTACTGTCCCATCATTGGCTAATGTGTCAATCACTGTCATGGTAGCAGGCATCGCCCGATGGGACTTGTAGTCCCATCGGACGATGCTTGCACAGACCCCCGGACATCAGCACAGCCCCCCGGCAGGCCGGCACAGCCCCCCGGCAGGCCGGTACAGACCCCCACAGGGTGCACAGACCACCGGCAGGCCGGCACAGCCCCCCGGCAGGCCGGTACAGACCCCGGGCAGTCCACACAGCCCCCCGGCAGGCCGGCACAGCCCCCCGGCAGGCCGGCAGAGACCCCCGGAAGGCCCGAAATGACGGCGCATCATGATGCGCACACACCGCGCATCATGATGACGTCAGGCCGTCAATCAACTGAACTTCCGATTCCGATGCCGAATTCCGATATTGAAAAAATATCGGAAGTCGGTATCGGAATTCCGATACAGCAAGTATCGGCCGATACCCGATACTTGCGGTATCGGAATGCTCAACACTACTCATGGCTGTACTAGCTCAAAAGGGTGCTTCTACTCAATACTGAGCAAAGAGTCTGAATACTTATGACCATAAGATATTTCAGTTTTTCTTTTTTAAGAAATTTGCAAAAATATCTACGTTTCTACGTTTTTTTCAGTCAAGATAGGGTGCAGAGTGTACATTTAATGAGAAAAAAATGAACTTTTTTGAATTTACCAAATCGCTGCAATGAAGCAAAGAGTGAAAAATTTAAAGGGGTCTGAATACTTTTCGTACCCACTGTACACCCAGTCAGGAGATGTGTGACTGGCGTGGCTGTAAAGTGGCAGCCACAGAAGCTGCACAGTACAAAATTAAGACAGGGCAGGTAAGGTGATGTCTGGCAGGATAGAGACAGCAATGGCAACCTTTAAAAACAGCAGTCAGGTGTAGCACTATAAAACATAATGGGCAGCCACGAGATATGAGGGTGGTTTGGTTCTGCAGTGGGTAATGGCAGAAGTCGCATAGTAGAGAATTAGGACAGGGCAGGAGATATGTGGCCGTGTATGGGCAGCAATAGCAGTACTATAAAACACAATGGGCAGCACGGAGGTGTGTGGTTGGCATGGCTCTGCAGTGGAATTAGAAATATGTGGCAATTTATGCTGAACTATAGTAGGCCCAGCAGTAGCAGTTATACAGTATATATGACATGATAGACAGGGAGTAGTTGACTGACTTGGTGTAGGTCACCGGCATAATAGTTTAAAAGACAGACAATTCAGGCAGGCGGTATGGATAATGCAATCATTGGCATCTTGTAGTTGGTGAATGAAAGTCGCCACTGCTCTATGCCTGAATAAATATGGTAAATGGTAGGCTATTTACTTTGCTGGAGGATAATCTGGTCTGCTTGGGTGTACCAGGTTATCAGAGCAGAGATGAATCCCCTCTTTAACAGTACACTGGAGACTGGACATGACATTAGGCCCATAGCAAACTGTGCCACTTCTTTCCACTGGTCCACTCTGCTGAGTCAGAAGTCCACGGGATCAGAGCTCAGGGTATTGGCTGGAGGAAGGACACAATTAAATCTGGCAGCTAAGGCTATGCAACCATGTTTGCAGTTTTGCCACTGTGACTAATGCTATTCAGAGAATTTGGGTTGGAAAAATTAAACAATTTATCTCTTTCTGACAATTGTTCCCTATCAGATCTATCCTGCACAGGGGCCTCACAAACAGTGAAGTGTTGACTCTGCAGGAAATGCATAGTGGTCACATGGTCATACATGTGGTTGGCAACTGTCCGTCGTAGAACAGCTTCACCAATTAGTGAATACAGATTTTCTTAATAATTTTCCAATTCCCCATTACAAAAAGTGTCTTAACAATTTTGGAAAACCATGATTTTTTTTTAAAGAAAATTTCACTTATGAAATTAAAATAAAATTGGTTTTATAATCTAACAATTTTTTCTCTTTTTCACAATCCTGATCACGGTGCTACAAGAGGAAAAATTCAAACCACATGCAGTCACAGTCAATTTAAATTTCTTTCAAAATGATAAAGAAGGTGAGTTTGTTGTATCCAAAAATTGATCATGTAACATGGTAAATTTTGTTGAAAAATATTTGCATTTTTTTCCCAAACCTGGCAAGGATGGCTTTTAAGTGCAATATATAATGGTTTGGTATCCTCATCCTCCATAGAGCCTGAGTGCATGCAATTCTTTTGCAAAGTGCTATACAATCCAGGTTGTCTGGTATCAATTGTGGCAAACTTGGGCATGTCGGAGTAAATTTCCACATAAGTGGATGATTGAACCCGTGTCTTGCATATGTAAAAGGAGTGGGGTATGATGTCTCTTATGCCTCCCTTCCCTCTGATTGTTTCCCTGTCTTTAATGTTTACAAACATGTTTTTATGATTATTGCCTGCGGTACTGCTACATGTATAATTATGTATTACCGCTCATTAGTTATGGTACTCCAACTTGAATGTGTTACCATTGTATGGATAAGTGTATATATTGCCTCATGTTCTTATATGATCAAACTGCTTGAATATTGTATGGCATTTATGTATGTATAGCTAGTGCTTCCTTTATTGGGACATTAGAGCAGGGCACTCTAAGTATATACAGGGGTTGGACATAATAATGGAAACACCTAACGTTTTGGCATCGAACATGTTATGAACATGCAATCCGTGACATATGATAATGTTTTGTAGTTGATTATTTGTGTTATGTGATATGTGTATGTAAATTAATTGTTTGTTTTGCAGAATTGTAAGAACATTGATGAAAACCTGATACCAATGACAGACCTCTCTGATTTTCAAAGAGGCCAAATTGTTGGTGCTTGTATGGCAAGCGCTAGTGTAACTGAAAGTGCCTGAATGCTTGGCGTGTCAAGAGGTACTGTCTCCAAAGTAATGACTGCATTTGAAAGAGAAGGAAAAACGTCCGCAGCAAAGCACAGGTCCGGCCGAAAGTTGAAGTTGACTGAGAGAGACCGTTGAACTCTAAAGCAAATTGTGAGAAAGGATCGCAAGACCACGGCTCCGAAAATCACTGCTGAGCTCAATGAACAACTACAGAACCCAGTTTCCACGAAAAATGTTGGTCGGGAGCTGCACAAATCTGGACTCCACGGAAGAGCTGCAATTCAAAAACCGCTGCTTTCAATGACAAATGTTTCCAAGCGTTTAGAGTGGTGTAGAAACCTCCAGAATAGGTCCCTCGAGCAGTGGAAACATTTGATATTCTCAGACGAATCATCGTTTACCCTATTTCCGACCTCTGGCCGAGTGTACGTTTGGAGACAGCCGAAAGAAGCATTCCATCCAGACTGCCTTCTCCCAACCGTAAAACATGGTGGAGGTTCTGTGATGATCTGGGGTGCTATTTTGTGGAGATCCGCTGGGCCAATGATATCCCTTCATGGAAGAATTAACAGCCGCGATTATTTAGGCATTTTGGGTGACCAAGTGCATCCTATGGTTCAAATTGGAGTTGGATCCTACACAGGACTGTTACAAGGAACTAAACAAGTTGGTATCTTGTCTGCCTGACCAGTCCATAAGAGCCGGTGATGACCTGATACCAGAGACTCCAAGAATAGGGACATTCTACATGCTTCCCAAAATCCACAAGTCTGGAAATCCAGGAAGACCAATTATTTTGTGTGTGGGAACCCTTACTGAGCAGGTATCTGGATGGGTAGAGGGTATTCTTAAACCACTGGTGAAGGATACAACTAGCTACATTCAGGACACAACTGACCTATTGAATAAACTAGCAGCAATAGGTCCTCTACCAGAAGGAACCATCCTGGCCACCATGGATGTGGAATCTTTGTACTCTAATATCCCCCACCAAGATGGATTAAATGCCTGCAAATTCTTCATGGAAAAAACAGGGACTGATGCTGATGCTGTGGTGAAACTTATAAAATTCATCCTTACCCACAATTACTTTGAATTTGACAACAAGATCTATCTACAAGAGACTGGCCCAGCTATGGGAAGTAAAATGGCTCCACAGTATGCAAATCTTTTCATGGCCAAGCTTGAAAGCGACTTTTTGTCCTCATGCCCCATCAGGCCCCTGGCCTATTACCGCTTCAATGATGATATTTTAATCATCTGGACGGAGTCTGAGCAACAGCTAAAGATGTTCCACGAACAGTTTAATCAATTTCATCCCACCATCAATTTAACACTCAACTACTCCAGCACTGAGATTAACTTTTTGGACACCATCATTAAGCTAAAAAACAATGAAATAGAGACGCCCCTGTATCAAAAGCCAATCGACCGTCCAACATACCTTAAATGGGACAGTTTCCATCCAAAACACATAAAGAACTCTATTATCTATAGCCAAGCCATCAGATACAATCGTATAAGTTCCAACCCCATGGATAGAGACAAACACCTTGGTCTCCTCAAAAAGACCTTTTTGAATCAGCGCTACCATCCAAGAACAATTGAAAACCAAATTACAAGAGCCACCAGAATGTCAAGGAATCACCTGCTACATTACAAAGCTAAAGAAGGAAATAACCGGGTCCCTCTAGTAGTCCCCTACAACCCAAATCTGGAAGTGCTAAGGGGATCTGCACGGAAATTACAACCTTTACTACAAAAAGATGCCCGATTACAATCCATTTTTCCAGACCCCCCACTGCTGTGTTTTAGGCAGCCCCCAAATTTAAGAAGCATCATTGTCAGAAGCTCCCTGTCCTCTCCAACAGCTGCAGGAACCTTTCCTTGCAACCA
This sequence comes from Dendrobates tinctorius, assembly GCF_039654945.1. NCBI lineage: Eukaryota > Metazoa > Chordata > Amphibia > Anura > Dendrobatidae > Dendrobates > Dendrobates tinctorius. Next base: position 17,158,429 of record NW_027361750.1, on the reverse strand, counting down.
GAAAAAATGTAAAACTTGTCCATTTATAATGACCATGGACAAGATAAAGATCCCCAACTCACATCAGGACTACAAGATCCCAGGTACTTTCAGCTGCATTACATCTAATGTGGTGTACTTAATTATTTGTACTACATGTCCAACTGGGGGTCTGTATGTGGGGGAGACCGGGCAAAAACTGAGAACAAGGATGAATGCTCATCGTCACACAATAAGAGAAAAAAGAATGGATCTACCTGTGGCAAAACATTTTTGTATCCCTGATCACAGCAACATGGATATGAAATTACTGGTATTGAAAGGTAACTTCACATCTCAGAGAGAGAGACTTGTTTGGGAGTATAAATTTATGACGACCTTTGACAATCTCAGTGCTGGAATGAATGTGTCGCATAGATTTATGTCTTTTTACATTAATTAAGGAATTTGCTTTCAAGACCTGGTGGGGGCATCACAACACATTAGGAGACCCCAATCAGAGAACTATAAAATATCCGGACTCCTTATCTATGTACTGGTCCAATATTTATGTTTCTCCCTCTCCCATATTGACAGTTCTGCTTCACGTCACTTGTCTTATCCATTGCATTTTTTCTGTGTTGTATTGTGCATAAATATGTGACTCTTCAGATTTTGTATTAGTCTAACCTGAAGAAGAGACCTGAGTAGTCTCGAAAGCTTGCAATGTGTTACCATCTTTTCAGTTAGCCATTAAAAGGTATCAACCACTGAGGACTCTCAATTCTGAATATGTTTCTATCTACTGGCTAACACGGTACAAAGATATACATCTTTCCTGCATCCTATGGTTCAAGCACTGTTCCCCGAGGGGAACGCCAGCTTTCAGGATGATAATGCACCAATTCATACAGCTGGAATCGTTAAAGCATGGCACAAGGAACATTGTAATGAAGTTGAGCATCTCATCTGGCCCCCACAATCCCCAGACCTCAACATCATTGAGCATTTATGACCGATTTTAGAGATTCAAGTTAGACGTTGATTTCCGCCGCCATCGTCGCTCAAAGAACTGGAGGGTGTTTTAACTGAAGAATGGGCTACAATTCCTTTGGAAGCAATTCACACCTTGTATGAATCCATACCTCGGATAATTGAGATTGTAATCGCCGCAAAAGGTGGACCTACACCATATTAAACTAACTTTTGTTGATGTTTCCAGGTGTTTCCATTATTTTGTCTAACCCCTGTAGTTTCCCCATAGACTGGATAGTTGTAAATATGTTGTGGGCCACTAGGTGGAGGTATACTAGCAGGGCCTGGTAGGAGGTTTATAGGGGGTTAATTATAGGAGCGGCTGCCGGATAGTAAGAGGGGAGCTTGTAGGACGTTAAGGCATATGGGACCAGGGCGCCCAAGAGTCCACATGGGCTATAAGCCTGGACAGCTTGGCAGTCACGTAACATTAAGTCGTTATTGCCCATGTTACCCACAGCCACTGCAAGTCTTAGCAGTGGGTCAGAACAGGAAAAGGAAGATGTGGCATTTTACCACCTGGGCCAATGCTTTTAGGGCAGAAGTTGGCTGGACTAAAGAGATGAAAGGAGATGGCACTTCGACGATATCGGTACAGATGGGCCGGATGCTTCACCGGGGGTCACCAAGCGTAGTGATTGATGAATTCAGTACTGGGGTGAAACAGGCTGAAGGAAATGTCATTGTAGTGAGTAGAGTTGAGCGAAACGGGTCGAAAAAATTCAAAAGTCGCCGACTTTTGGCAAAGTCGGGTTTCATGAAACGAAACCCGACCCTAGGATGAGGTCGGCCACGAGGTCGGCGACTTACGCGCCAAAGTCGCGTTTCAAAAGTTTGTTTTGCGCTCTTTTTCAGCCAATCAGGATCCACGGACACTGTGGGCAACGTGATGACATAGGCACGGGTCACCACCATCTTTCAGAAGGGCATGCAAGTGATTGGCTTGCTTTGGTGGGCGTCACAGGGGGTATAAAAGGGCGTGCACGCCGACCGCCATCTTACTTCTGCCGATCTTAGCATAGGGAGAGGTTGCTGCTGATTCTGTAGGGAGAGCGTTAGGCAGGGAAGAAGACCAAAAAACTGCTTCTGCTGCTAGCGATTTGGCCTGCACAAAACACCAGTCACTGTGTGTGCAGTGCAAGGGGAGGCTATATAGTGGTGTATCAGTGGTGTTGGTTGTTGGGCTGCCTTCTAAGGCTTCCTGACATTCCTGCATTGCTGTTTACCCACTGCTCCGCAAACTGCATTTTTAAAAGCAATCCCAATTTTTTTTTTTTGTCCTGCTGAGAAGAAAAAAAAACTGCTTCTGCTGCTAGCAATTTGGCCTGCACAACACACCAGTCACTGTGTGTGCAGTGCAAGGGGAGGCTATATAGTGGTGTATCAGTGGTGTTGGTTGTTGGGCTGCCTTCTAAGGCTTCCTGACAGGCTGGCATTGCTGTTTACCCACTGCTCCGCAAACTGCTTTTTTAAAAGCAATCCAATCTCCCTTATCCTCTAGTCACTTTGGTCACAGCTGTGCCATCGAGCTTGTCACATAGCGCTCAGATATTCATTGGGCCTCACACAATCCAAAAGTGTCCAGTGTCCAAAAGTGTGTGCAGAGATTCAAACTCTCACTTATCCTCTAGTCACTTAGGTCACAGCTGTGCCATCGAGCCTGTCACATAGCGCTCAGATATTCATTGGGCCTCACACAATCCAAAAGTGTCCAGTGTCCAAAAGTGTGTGCAGAGATTCAAACTCTCACTTATCCTCTAGTCACTTAGGTCACAGCTGTGCCATCGAGCCTGTCACATAGCGCTCAGATATTCATTGGGCCTCACACAATCCAAAAGTGTCCAGTGTCCAAAAGTGTGTGCAGAGATTCAAACTCTCACTTATCCTCTAGTCACTTAGGTCACAGCTGTGCCATCGAGCCTGTCACATAGCGTTCAGATATTCATTGGGCCTCACACAATCCAAAAGTGTCCAGTGTCCAAAAGTGTGTGCAGAGATTCAAACTCTCACTTATCCTCTAGTCACTTAGGTCACAGCTGTGCCATCGAGCCTGTCACATAGCGCTCAGATATTCATTGGGTCTCACACAATCCAAAAGTGTCCAGGGTCCAAAAGTGTGTGCAGAGATTCAAACTCTCACTTATCCTCTAGTCACTTAGGTCACAGCTGTGCCATCGAGCCTGTCACATAGCGCTCAGATATTCATTGGGCCTCACACAATCCAAAAGTGTCCAGTGTCCAAAAGTGTGTGCAGAGATTCAAACTCTCACTTATCCTCTAGTCACTTATGTCACAGCTGTGCCATCGAGCCTGTCACATAGCGCTCAGATATTCATTGGGCCTCACACAATCCAAAAGTGTCCAGTGTCCAAAAGTGTGTGCAGAGATTCAAACTCTCACTTATCCTCTAGTCACTTAGGTCACAGCTGTGCCATCGAGCCTGTCACATAGCGCTCAGATATTCATTGGGCCTCACACAATCCAAAAGTGTCCAGTGTCCAAAAGTGTGTGCAGAGATTCAAACTCTCACTTATCCTCTAGTCACTTAGGTCACAGCTGTGCCATCGAGCCTGTCACATAGCGCTCAGATATTCATTGGGCCTCACACAATCCAAAAGTGTCCAGTGTCCAAAAGTGTGTGCAGAGATTCAAACTCTCACTTATCCTCTAGTCACTTAGGTCACAGCTGTGCCACCGAGCCTGTCACATAGCGCTCAGATATTCATTGGGCCTCACACAATCCAAAAGTGTCCAGTGTCCAAAAGTGTGTGCAGAGATTCAAACTCTCACTTATCCTCTAGTCACTTAGGTCACAGCTGTGCCATCGAGCCTGTCACATAGCGCTCAGATATTCATTGGGCCTCACACAATCCAAAAGTGTCCAGTGTCCAAAAGTGTGTGCAGAGATTCAAACTCTCACTTATCCTCTAGTCACTTAGGTCACAGCTGTGCCATCGAGCCTGTCACATAGCGCTCAGATATTCATTGGGCCTCACACAATCCAAAAGTGTCCAGTGTCCAAAAGTGTGTGCAGAGATTCAAACTCTCACTTATCCTCTAGTCACTTAGGTCACAGCTGTGCCATCGAGCCTGTAACATAGCGCTCAGATATTCATTGGGCCTCACACAATCCAAAAGTGTCCAGTGTCCAAAAGTGTGTGCAGAGATTCAAACTCTCACTTATCCTCTAGTCACTTAGGTCACAGCTGTGCCATCGAGCCTGTCACATAGCGCTCAGATATTCATTGGGCCTCACACAATCCAAAAGTGTCCAGTGTCCAAAAGTGTGTGCAGAGATTCAAACTCTCACTTATCCTCTAGTCACTTAGGTCACAGCTGTGCCATCGAGCCTGTCACATAGCGCTCAGATATTCATTGGGCCTCACACAATCCAAAAGTGTCCAGTGTCCAAAAGTGTGTGCAGAGATTCAAACTCTCACTTATCCTCTAGTCACTTAGGTCACAGCTGTGCCATCGAGCCTGTAACATAGCGCTCAGATATTCATTGGGCCTCACACAATCCAAAAGTGTCCAGTGTCCACAAGTGTGTGCAGAGATTCAAAATCTCACTTATCCTCCAGTCACTTAGGTCACAGCTGTGCCATCGAGCCTGTCACATAGCGCTCAGATATCAGTGGGCCTCACACAATCCAAAAGTGTCCAGTGTCCAAAAGTGTGTGCAGAGATTCAAAATCTCACTTATTCTCTAGTCACTTAGGTCACAGCTGTGCCATCGAGCCTGTCACATAGCGCTCAGATATCAGTGGGCCTCACACAATCCAAAAGTGTCCAGTGTCCAAAAGTGTGTGCAGAAATTCAAAATCTCCCCTGTCCTATAGACACCTTGTTTTACATACTATATAGTTTGTTGGATTTTGTCTACATTTCTACCAAAAATGAGGAAGGCTGGTGGAAGAGGCCGTGGAATTGGGCGGGGGTTGGCAGCTGGTAATGATGGTGTTGGTGGTGGATCTGATGGTAGTGGCAAGAGCAAAATAGGACCGAATGCAGGAGGTGTTGAGCCTGCGTCATCGTCTGGCTACATAAGGCCTCGAACGCTTAGTTTTCTAGGAGTTGGCAAACCGCTTTTAAAGCCAGAGCATCAGGAAAAAGTTTTGTCTTACATTGCTGACTCAGCCTCCAGCTCTATCGCCTCCTTCTTCAGTTGTAAAAAGTAAAAGCACTGAGTCGTCATTGGAGGCTCATGTTCATGAACCACACCTTTCCTTGTGTCCTTCACCCCAACCAAGATTGAAGGATGACGCAGGCCATACTACTGATTACTCCATGGAGCTGTTTTCACATACCATGCCTGGATTATCAAGTCAAATGGTGAATTACCCAGGCCAAGATGAATCTGACATGGAGTGCACTGATGCACAGCCGCTGATGGATGATTCTGCTGGTACATTCACTCAGAGCACTACATTGTCCTCGCAGTGTACAGAGCCAGATTCTCACCCTGATGAGACTCAGGTGCCCCTTCCCGCACACTATACCACCATACACGGTGACACAGAGGAAGGTGCACATGACATAGAAGAGGAGGTGATGGATGACCCAGTTGTTGACCCAGATTGGCATCCATTGGGGGAAGAGGGTGCTGCTTCCAATAGCTCAGATGAGGAGCATCCACAGCAGACATCGACATCGCAACAGCTGTTATCTGGCAGGCCCGGAGCACTCCAAAGACAGGTTCCAAACATCAAAAGAGTTGCTGGACAGCTTGTCCAGAGGGTCAAAAGATCACAGCGTGCTAGGCCGCAAAATGTCTGCCAAAGTAGGAAGAGTGCAGTGTGGCACTTTTTTGAACAAAATCCTCATGATCAGGCCAAGGTTATCTGTAAGAAGTGCGCAAAGACCTTTAGCCGAGGGAAAAATCTGAAAAATTTGAATACCAGTTGCATGCTTAGACATTTAACCAGCATGCACTTGCAAGCGTGGACACAACACCAAACCTCAAGTGCCACATGTGCAACTGATCACAACGAAGGTAGTCATCAACGCTACATTGTTTCCCACACTGTAAGCCCACCGGTTAGCATAGCAGCAAATGTTGAGGTGTCGTTGCAAGGACACAGCAGTCAGGGAATCCCACTGTTATATCAACAAAAGACTGATTCTAGGCCATCAGAAAGAACACCAACTCCAGCACCATCATCAACCCTCACTCAGTCCGCCCTGTCCACCGCTACTTCCACCATATGCAGCTCTCAAGTCCAGCTCACCCTCCCAGACACTATGAGTAGGTCAAGAAAGTACTCAGTCTCTCATCCGCGTACACTGGGTTTGAACGCCCACATTGCCAAACTAATCTCGTTTGAGATGATGCCCTTTCGGTTGGTGGAAAGCACAGCTTTCCGCGAACTCATGGCCTATGCAGTACCACGCTATGACCTACCCAGTCGCCACTTCTTCTCTCGCAAAGCCATCCCAGCCCTCCACCATCATGTGAAAGACCGCATTGTCCATGCACTCAAGCAGTCAGTGAGCGGAAAGGTGCACCTCACAACTGATGCATGGTCCAGTCGGCATGGCCAGGGCCGTTACGTGTCCATCACTGCGCACTGGGTTAATGTGGTGGATGCAGGGTCCACAGGGGACAGCGGTGGTGGGACAGTGCTGCCTGGCCCACGGTATAGGAAACAGTTGGCTGTAGGCGTTCCACCCTCCTCCTCCTCCTCCTCCTCCTCCAGAAGCGAAAGCTCGTCCACAGAGCGCAGTCGTACGAGCACTCCATCTGCAGCTGCCACTGTTGCACACGATGTGTCCCCCTATCGAGCAGCTAGTGGAAAGCGTCAGCAGGCTGTGTTGCAGATGATGTGTTTGGGCGACAGACATACCGCCGAGGTGCTGGCCGAGTACTTGAAGCGACAAACTGAGTCATGGCTGGGCAGTGTACATCTTGAGGCAGGCAAGGTAGTTAGTGATAACGGCCGTAATTTTGTGGCAGCCATAGCCCTTTCAAAACTCAGCCACATACCTTGCTTGGCTCACACCTTGAACCTGGTGGTGCAGTGCTTCCTCAAAAATTATCCGGAGTTAACAGCCCTGCTCCAGAAGGTGCGAAGACTGTGCGCGCACATCCGCCGGTCGCCTGTACACTCCGTTCGTATGCAGAAGCTGCAGCGATTGCTCCACCTTCCCAACCACCGCCTCATTATCGACATTGCAACAAGGTGGAACTCCACCCTGCACATGGTGGAGCGGCTGTGCGAGCAGAGGCAGGCCATAATGCATTTGTGGGAGGATACACGGCCAGGCACTTTGAGAGCAGACATGGAGTTGACAGGTGTGCAGTGGTCGAAGCTGAAAGACCTCTGTAAAGTCCTTCAGTGTTTTGAGGAATGCACACGGCTGGTAAGCGCAGACGACGCCATCCTAAGCATGAGCATCCCACTTATGCGTCTGCTCATGCAAACTTTGATGCACCTTAAGGAGCAGGCGTCTGCAGCCAATGTTGATGAGGAGGAAGAGGAGGAGGGAATCCTTGATGACATTCAGCCATTGTCTGCTCAGGGACCTCTCCTGGACGAGGTGGAGGAAGAAGAGGAGGAGGAGGATGATGATGGGGATGATTACTTAGGGGAGGAGGATGCATCTCGTGGGGCAAGTGAAAATGTTGGCGTGGCAAGGTCTGGTACAGGGTTTGTGCTTGACTGGAGGGATGTGGATTTGCCAGAAAGTGCTCCTCCAACCAGCACTCGCAGTGCATCATTGACACCGGGAACATTGGCCCACATGTCAGATTATGCCTTGCGGATCCTAAAAAGGGACCCCCGCATTGCCAAAATGATGAACAATGACGACTACTGGTTGGCCAGCATCCTGGATCCACGCTATAAAGGCAAATTACAAAACATCATGCCACAGGAGAACCTTGACCTAATATTGGCTAATAAACAAGCAACTCTGGTAAATCGGTTGCTTGAGGCATTCCCAGCACACAACAGCGGTGATGGTTCTCACACGAGCCGTACGGGCCGGGGGCAGCTTGGCAGAGGTGTTCGTGGTGCACACAGCAGAAGTGGCGTTGGAGACAGGGGTTTCATGACAATGTTGTGGACTGATTTTTCAAATACCGCTCACACAACTGGTAATACTGCATCGATGGAAAGTGACAGGAGACAGCAGTTGTCAACCATGGTTACAAACTACTTTTCCTCCCATATCGATGTTCTCCCACACAGGTCATTCCCCTTTGACTATTGGGCCGCTAAACTGGACACCTGGCCTGAATTGGCACAATATGCCTTACAGGAGCTCGCTTGCCCAGCTGCAAGTGTGCTATCGGAAAGAGTCTTCAGTGCAGCTGGATCAATCCTGACAGAAAAAAGGACCCATCTGTCAACCCAAAATGTGGATGATCTAACCTTCATTAAAATGAACCACGCATGGGTTTCCAAGGATTTTGTCCCACCTTCCCCTGATGACACATAGGGTGACAGAAAAATGGCTTGCTTTGGTCCACCTCTTCCTGGGACTTGACCTATTTCGCCTTTTGCATCAGCTGAATGTCCAACATCAACATATGCCACTTTCTAAAACTCCCTAACTGTGCTGCCTCCCCCCCCATGGCCGGGGTCACCACCTACCGCACGACACCGTGCGAGTGCCGTTGCCCTGGACAGGTGGGTAGGCCGACTCTTGGGCGCGGGCACTGGCACAGGGTCCCTTATAGTGCAATCAAGTGTCTCTGACGGTGGTGGTGCACACCCGCCGTCAGACACACCGCTGTACTATGAGGGGCCCAGTGCCAGTACCGACGCCCACGAGTGGGCCCCCCTTGCTTGGGCAGGGCCCCAGCATTTGCAATCTTTACTTCTCCCTGCTCCTCCGCTGTGTAATCTGGGCCGTCAAATCCATACTGTGCCTGACACCGTCTGAGCCTGCCTCCTGAGACATATATTTTGAATGTGTACGCTATCCATACATGTTATCCGGGGATACGGTACCCTTTCTAACCTTTGTGCAATCACGTGCAATCCATACTGGGCCTGACACCGTCTGAGCCTGCCTCCTGAGACATATATTTTGAATGTGTACGCTATCCATACATGTTATCCGGGGATACGGTACCCTTTCTAACCTTTGTGCAATCACGTGCAATCCATACTGGGCCTGACACCATCTGAGCCTGCCTCCTGAGACATATATTTTGAATGTGTACGCTATCCATACATGTTATCCGGGGATATGGTACCCTTTCTAACCTTTGTGCAATCACGTGCAATCCATACTGGGCCTAACACCGTCTGAGCCTGCCTCCTGAGACATATATTTTGAATGTGTACGCTATCCATACATGTTATCCGGGGATACGGTACCCTTTCTAACCTTTGTGCAATCACGTGCAATCCATACTGGGCCTGACACCGTCTGAGCCTGCCTCCTGAGACATATATTTTGAATGTGTACGCTATCCATACATGTTATCCGGGGATACGGTACCCTTTCTAACCTTTGTGCAATCACGTGCAATCCATACTGGGCCTAACACCGTCTGAGCCTGCCTCCTGAGACATATATTTTGAATGTGTACGCTATCCATACATGTTATCCGGGGATACGGTACCCTTTCTAACCTTTGTGCAATCACGTGCAATCCATACTGGGCCTAACACCGTTTGAGCCTGCCTCCTGAGACATATATTTTGAATGTGTACGCTATCCATACATGTTATCCGGGGATACGGTACCCTTTCTAACCTTTGTGCAATCACGTGCAATCCATACTGGGCCTGACACCGTCTGAGCCTGCCTCCTGAGACATATATTTTGAATGTGTACGCTATCCATACATGTTATCCGGGGATACGGTACCCTTTCTAACCTTTGTGCAATCACGTGCAATCCATACTGGGCCTAACACTGTCTGAGCCTGCCTCCTGAGACATATATTTTGAATGTGTACGCTATCCATACATGTTATCCGGGGATACGGTACCCTTTCTAACCTTTGTGCAATCACGTGCAATCCATACTGGGCCTAACACCGTCTGAGCCTGCCTCCTGAGACATATATTTTGAATGTGTACGCTATCCATACATGTTATCCGGGGATACGGTACCCTTTCTAACCTTTGTGCAATCACGTGCAATCCATACTGGGCCTAACACCGTCTGAGCCTGCCTCCTGAGACATATATTTTGAATGTGTACGCTATCCATACATGTTATCCGGGGATACGGTACCCTTTCTAACCTTTGTGCAATCACGTGCAATCCATACTGGGCCTGACACCGTCTGAGCCTGCCTCCTGAGACATATATTTTGAATGTGTACGCTATCCATACATGTTATCCGGGGATACGGTACCCTTTCTAACCTTTGTGCAATCACGTGCAATCCATACTGGGCCTAACACCGTCTGAACCTGCCTCCTGAGACATATATTTTGAATGTGTACGCTATCCATACATGTTATCCGGGGATACGGTACCCTTTCTAACCTTTGTGCAATCACGTGCAATCCATACTGGGCCTAACACCGTCTGAGCCTGCCTCCTGAGACATATATTTTGAATGTGTACGCTATCCATACATGTTATCCGGGGATACGGTACCCTTTCTAACCTTTGTGCAATCACGTGCAATCCATACTGGGCCTGACACCGTCTGAGCCTGCCTCCTGAGACATATATTTTGAATGTGTACGCTATCCATACATGTTATCCGGGGATACGGTACCCTTTCTAACCTTTGTGCAATCACGTGCAATCCATACTGGGCCTGACACCGTCTGAGCCTGCCTCCTGAGACATATATTTTGAATGTGTACGCTATCCATACATGTTATCCGGGGATACGGTACCCTTTCTAACCTTTGTGCAATCACGTGCAATCCATACTGGGCCTAACACCGTCTGAGAATGATAGATGGGGCCCACCATACACTGGAACATTCCAAAGGTGGACATCAGACACTGGAGCAGCATTTACAGGGCCCATTATACACTAGAGCATTAGAAATGGGGCCCATTATGTTTGGAGCATTATTTGGGCCCATAAGACAGTGGAGCTTCATCCATGGGGACCAACATATACTGTAGCATTATGTGGAGCTCATCATATACTGTTTCAAACATTATATGGGACCAATGATTCTGTATGGAGAAATAGATGGGCCTCGTCATGAGATGTAAAAAGTGAGGTATTTTTCATTGTACTATACCGCTATTTATCTGCCGTATCGGAGCATGATGAGTTGTGGTATGTGTTAAAGGGGCGCTCTTTCGCCCAGGGCACATGAAAACCTGCAGCCAGCCATCCCCCCCCACAACTTTAGCCAAATAACCCCCATTTTTCAGTGCGTAACTTGTATTATGAAGTTAATTAAGGTTGACAAGCTTAAGTAAGAAGAATTGATGCTTTTGGCATTCAAATGGGCACTGTAGGTGTGTTTCCTGTCCTCCTCTCACTGCCGACTTTTATTCCCCATTGACTTACATTGGGTTTCGTGTTTCGGGACGACCCCGACTTTTCCCTATAATCGGACGATCTTGCTCGACCCGACTTTTGGAAAAGTCGGGTTTCACGAAACGAAACGCGACCCTAAAAAACCAAAAGTCGCTCAACTCTAGTAGTGAGGTCATACCTGGAAGGAACTGGTAAGCAGTCTAGTACAGTCCGTTCCAGGCATATACTGCTCAGGAGTGACAGCAAGCAAGGGAAAGATCAGGAAGCAACTAAATGTGATGTGGGGGTAAATCACTCTTTGGGTGCACAGCAGAGCTCGGAAGGGAAGGAGCACCATTTGACTTTTTCAATGCAGAATTGGCTGGAATTGAGATCAGACGCCATGTCGCATTTGCCTAAACAGTCTAAACCCCCCAATTCTAACTCCAACCCTAACCCCAACATACCCCTAACCCTAATCCGAGCCCTAACCATAACCCTAACCACAAACCTAACTCTAACACACCCCTAACCCTAATCCCAACCCTAACTCTAATCTCAACCCTAACCCTAATCCAAACCCTAACTTTAGCCCCAACCCAACCCTAACAGGGAAATGGAAATAAATGCGTTTATTTATGTTATTATTTTTCCCTAACTAATGGGGTGATAAAGGGGGTTTGATTTACTATTTAAAGCGGGTTTTTATGTTTGGCAGCTGTCACACACTAAAAGACACTTTTTATTGCAAAAAATAGTTTTTGAATGACCACATTTTGAGAGCTATAATTTTTCCATATTTTGGCCCACAGAGTCATGTGAGGTCTTGTTTTTGCCAGACGAGTTGACGTTTTTATTGGTACCATTTTCAGGCACATGACTTTTTTTATCGCTTTTTAATAACGATTTTGGGAGGCAGAATGAACAAAAACCAGCAATTCATGAATTTTTTTGGGTGGGGCGTTTATACCGTTCTGCGTGTGGTAAAATTGATAAAGCAGTTTTATTCTTCAGATTAGTATGATTACAGCGATACATCATTTATATCATTTTTTATGTTTTGGCGCTTTAATACAATAAAAACTATTTTATGGGAAAAATAATTATTTTTGCATTTCTTTATTCTAAGAGCTATAACTTTGTTATTTTTTTTGCTGATGACGCTGTATTGCAGCTCGTTTTTTGTGGGTCAAGATGACATTTTCAGCGGTACAATGTTAATTTGTATCCGTCTTTTTGATCGCGTGTTGTTCCACTTTTTGTTTGGCGGTATGATGAGAAAGCATTGCTTTTTGCCTTGCTTTTATTTATTTTTTATGGTGTTCACTGAAGGGGTTAACTAGTGGGATAGTTTTATAGAGTGCGTCGTTATGGACGCAGTGATACCAAATATGTGTACCATTATTTTTTGTTTTTTATTTACATAAAGAAATGTATTTATTGGAAAAATATTTATTTTATTTTTTCTTTATTTAGGTTTTTTTGAACATTTTTACACAGTATAATATTTTTTTATTTACTTTTTTACATTGTCCCAGGGTGGGACATAACTATATAAAGTCAGATCGCTGATCTGACACTTTGCACAGCACTGTGTCAGATCAGTGATCTGACAGGCAGTGAAGGAGGCTTCTCAGATCCTGCTCTCAGCAGGCACTAAGAAGCCAACCTCCCTGCAGGACCCCACTGCCATCTTGGATCCGGGGGTCTGCAGACAGGGAGAACTTCAGAACAACGCAATCACATCGAGTTGTTCTGAGAGTCTGAGGGAAGAAGGCAGGGAGCCCCCTCCCTGCACGTTGCTTCTCTATGCCACCGGAACGCTGCAATCATGTTTGATTGCAGTGTGCCAGGGGTTAAAGTGCCGGGAGCGGTCCGTGACCCCTCCTTGCACTTAGTGCTGGGTGTCAGCTGTGATAATCAGCTGACGCCCGGCCGCGATCTGCCGCGCTCCTCCTGTGAGCACAGCTGATCACGTATGATGTACTATCCCGTCCATGGGCATTAAGGCCCAGGGCACATGGATGGGATAGTACATCATATGTCAGAAAGGGGTTATCCTGCAGATATGAGGTTAATCTGAAGGTTAATAGCATAGTGAACCTGACCGGTGCCAGCACTTAAATCCACCCTGCCAGGAGGAAATTAACTTTATTCCTCCTTAGCAGCGTTCGTGTTCCAGTAATAGGGGAGGCGCCATTGCATGTTCAATCACTGCTATGTGTATAGAGAGCAGCAGCTGTGTAACCTTGCCCACGATTCTGACAGTGGTTCAGCATTATGGATTAGATCTATGGGTCTATGGGCCGTACACAGATCTCCCTGAGAATCTTCCTCCAAAGCTTATTTTACATGAAGGAGGAGTTACCAGTGTGCTGTGTGATGGCCGCTCTCTGCTCTCCTGATCTCACTGCAGAGCTGTGTGGGATTATACCTGACACATCTGCAGGTTCCTCTCAGTGCTTCAGCTTCCATCTCACAGTGTTGCAATACAGCAGAGCTCTGAGAGCTGTAGCTGCTATCTTGTTTGTTATGAGACAAAGTTCAGTTCTCCTGTTCTGTGTTAGTTACATATCTTATACTGGTAACGGCTAATTGATTTCTAATAAGCCCTGGAGGCAGATGGAGATCTATATCTGGCCCAAAGCCTGGACAGCCCATTTACATATAAGAAAAATGTGGATTTGTCTTGGCTAAGACATCAGATGGTAGATAAAGGTATCATTAAATTCTGCTTCCTGTGACCTACATGTCCATGTAAAAAGCCTAGGGGAGTTGATCTTACTGACAGATTATTATTACTATTTCACTAAAAACTAAGGGTACTGTATTTCCATATGCTTTTGAAATTGTAAAGAGACATATACTGTAGGCCCCGATTCATCATTGCTGTTTCTTCAGTTTTCTGGACAAATTTTCTATTTTTAGTGGCTTTATTATTTATGCCTTTCACAATGTTTTTATTGAATTTTATAATTATAACAAAATTCAATAATTATATCTTACAAACTAATCATTCGGTGGTACAGGTTATTCCATACATGAAGAGTTATTCCACACATGAGATGTTTTTACAATGACTTTCTTTATAGCTTTTGTGCCATTTGTAAAATTGTCTTTTTTTATGTTTTGTTTGATTTTTCCTTGACAACTTTGTTTAGATGTTTTAGACATGTTTTTACATGTGATTTTTTTCAAAAGTCGTATTTTTTTTTTTTTATATATTTGTTTTCAAATAATTTTATTGGTTTTTTAGAAATAAACAGGGTAGGGAAAGGAAGGTAAGAAGGGAGGGAAGGGAGTGGGGAATAAACAACCTTGTACAGGTACGGAAAAAAAATTTAAAAACTAGAGAACCCACAAATAGGCATAGAATAACATATATCGAATAACAACATAAAAGAAAAAAAAAATCGACAATCCTTATTATGGGGTAACATTCTTGGATGGAGATGATAAGGAGAGAGTTAAATTAACCCTTCACGGTTGAGCCAGTGATTTCCAAATTATTCCAGTGTGGCTAGCAACTCAAATGACCACACGGAGAAGGGGTCTCTGTACGGGAGGATCGAGGCAGATCACTAAGCCCCTTTATTTTAGTCACATCTTTTATAATCTTTTGCTTAATTATGCAAGGTTCTCAAGTACCAATAGCATCATTTCACTTTATAAGCCAATAATATTGCAAGAAAACCGGAAACTACATATATGTCCGTATCCAAATAGAAAGTAGTATAATGGCATATTCAGAGCAATACACTCCCCCCCCCCAGCCCCTTATCCTGCACCTGATGGAAACAGTCTGGTTTCATAACAGGCCATGCCAATTATAAAAATTTATCTTACAACAACAAAACTAAGAAATGAAACCTTAGAAAGAAATGGAGAAGTGAAACTTAAGCTCTGATTTTAGTATTAACCCTTCACATTCCCCCCTAGATAAATTTTTTTAACACATATGCAGCATCAGAGGTGCTATCCCGAGCTAACAGCTTGAGGGGTACTGGTCTTCACATGACTGATGCCGTGTTACCAGTCATGGCTGTCGCGGCGCACCCGTCCCCCCTGTATACTGCAGTTCACGAATAACAATTTTTGATGACGGTGGTGGAGATCTTTTGTAAGTAGCCATGTGTTTGGCTTCAACATCTTCATCAAGTAGCCTTTTGAGATCGGTACAGAGAAGAGCAGAGGCAACGACACCTTTGGTATCATCATTAGCTGTCTTAGTGCAGAATTTCCTAATACATACAGAAATACACCAAAGAACAAGTTTTAGTATCACATATACAGCAAGGATACAGGCAGCAATGTGTAACAAGCTTTGTAAGATCCCAGCTATTCAGCCCCCAATTCCCCTAAATCAATTGGCTGAATTGAAAAAGGACAAGGTGTCCGAACAACCAACTGTCCTTATTACGATCATTGTCTTTATCGTATTAATCTCTGAGTCATTGAATATCTTCTAACTTTAACTTTTAACTTCTACCAATAATAATATGAAAAATGCGGAAAACCAAAACATTATGCCCCTTCATTTGCTATTGGCTTGTTGGGTGATGAGTAGAGTTGAGCGATACCGTCCGATACTTCAAAGTATCGTATCGGATGGTATCGGCCGATCTTTAAAAAAAGTATCGGTATCGCCGATTCCGATACCGGAAGTCCCATTCAAGTCTATGGGACTTCCGGTATCGGAATAAGAAAAACCCTTTCCTGCCCTTGTACAGCCTCTCTGGGGTCTGTACGGGCCTTTCGGGGGGCTGTGCCGGCCTGCCAGGGGGTCTGTGCAGGCTCCGGTGGTCTGTGCCGGCCTGCCGGGGGGCTGTGCCGGCCTGCCGGGGGGCTGTGCAGGCTCCGGGGGGCTGTGCCGGCCTGCCGGGGGGCTGTGCCGGCCTGCCGGTGGTCTGTGCAGGCTCCGGGGGGCTGTGCCGGCCTGCCGGGGGGCTGTGCCGGCCTGCCGGTGGTCTGTGCAGGCTTCGGGGGTCTGTGCAGGCATCGTCCGATGGGACTACAAGTCCCATCGGGCGATGCCTGCTACCATGACAGTGATTGACACATTAGCCAATGATGGGACAGTAGTAGTCCCATCATCCGGCTAATGTGTTAAATGTAAAAAAAAAAAAAAAAAAAAATTACATGCTACATACATACAACATGCATACTACATACATGCTACATTCATACTACATACTACATACATGCTACATTCATACTACATGCAACATACATACTACATATATACTACATACATGCTACATACTACATACATGCTACATTCATACTACATAAATACTACATACATACTACATACATACTGCATGCTACATACATACCACATATATACTACATACATACTACATACATACTGCATGCTACATACATACCACATATATACTACATACATACTACATACATACTACATGCATGCTACATGCATGCTACATGCTACATACATAACACATATATACTACATGCATGCTACATACATACTACATGCTACATACTACATATATACTACATGCATGCTACATACATACTACATGCTACATACATACTACATGCTACATACATACTACATATATACTACATGCATGCTACATACATACTGCATGCTACATACATACCACATATATACTACATACATACTACATACATACTACATGCATGCTACATGCATGCTACATGCTACATACATAACACATATATACTACATGCATGCTACATACATACTACATGCATGCTACATACATACTACATGCTACATACATACTACATATATACTACATACATACTACATATATACTACATGCATGCTACATACATACTGCATGCTACATACATACTACATGCTACATACATACTACATGCTACATACATACTACATATATACTACATGCATGCTACATACATACTACATACATACTACATGCTACATACATACCACATATATACTACATACATACTACATACAATACATTCATACAATACATACATAGACATACAGTACATATAACATAGAGTAACATACTTACCAATACTTGTCACATTGTTCCCCGAAGCCATTGTCTTTTCCGGAATAAATATTAACATAACAAACCACAAAAATACTCACCCACGATCCGAAGCAGTCCACGAGTGTGTCCCACGACGATCTTGGGTAGAGAACTGCAGCATCAGATGATGCTGCCATTCTCTACGGGCTGCAGGAATCCAATGACGGAAGGTAGGTATCCTTCCGCACTGTATTCCTCCACCACTTAAAAAAAAAAAAAAGTCCCTAGTCTCACTTTATGCCATTGCTGTGTGGGAATTTCCCACGCAGCAATGGCATAAAGTGAGACTAGGGACTTTTTTTTTTTAAGTGGCGGAGGAATACAGTGCGGAAGGATACCTACCTTCCGTCATTGGATTCCTGCAGCCCGTAGAGAACGGCAGCATCATCTGATGCTGCAGTTCTCTACCCAAGATCGTCGTGGGACACACTCGTGGACTGCTTCGGATCGTGGGTGAGTATTTTTGTGGTTTGTTATGTTAATATTTATTCCGGAAAAGACAATGGCTTCGGGGAACAATGTGACAAGTATTGGTAAGTATGTTACTCTATGTTATATGTACTGTATGTCTATGTATGTATTGTATGAATGTATTGTATGTATGTAGTATATATGTGGTATGTATGTAGCATGTAGTATGTATGTAGTATGTATGTGGTATGTATGTGGCATGTAGTATGTATGTAGCATGCATGTAGTATGTATGTAGCATGCATGTAGTATGTATGTAGTATGTAGCATGTATGTAGCATGTATGTGGTATGTGGTATGCATGTAGTATATATGTAGTATGTAGCATGCATGTAGCATGCATGTAGTATGTATGTAGCATGCATGTAGTATGTATGTAGCATGCATGTAGTATGTATGTAGCATGCATGTAGTATGTATGTAGTATGTATGTAGCATGCAGTATGTATGTAGCATGTATGTAGTATGTATGTAGTATATATGTAGTATGTATGTAGCATGTAGTATGTATGTAGCATGTAGTATGTATGTAGTATTTTTTTTTTTTTTTTAAACATTTAACACATTAGCCGGATGATGGGACTACTACTGTCCCATCATTGGCTAATGTGTCAATCACTGTCATGGTAGCAGGCATCGCCCGATGGGACTTGTAGTCCCATCGGACGATGCTTGCACAGACCCCCGGACATCAGCACAGCCCCCCGGCAGGCCGGCACAGCCCCCCGGCAGGCCGGTACAGACCCCCACAGGGTGCACAGACCACCGGCAGGCCGGCACAGCCCCCCGGCAGGCCGGTACAGACCCCCACAGGGTGCACAGACCACCGGCAGGCCGGCACAGCCCCCCGGCAGGCCGGTACAGACCCCGGGCAGTCCACACAGCCCTCCGGCAGGCCGGCACAGCCCCCCGGCAGGCCGGCAGAGACCCCCGGAAGGCCCGAAATGACGGCGCATCATGATGCGCACACACCGCGCATCATGATGACGTCAGTCTGTCAATCAACTTGGAACTTCCGATTCCGATGCCGAATTCCGATATTGAAAAAATATCGGAAGTCGGTATCGGAATTCCGATACAGCAAGTATCGGCCGATACCCGATACTTGCGGTATCGGAATGCTCAACACTAGTGATGAGGAGAACTTGATAGGGACCGTCATACAAGGGTTCTAGTCCGTGTTTCCTGACATGCCTTTTCACGACTACCAAATCGCCAGGCTTCAGGTTATAACAGGTATCGGTTTCTGCTGAATCTGGAAAGGAAAAGAAAACTAGAACATAGGTGTTAGCAACATTTTTACTAAGCAGAATAACATATTGAACAACACGGTCAGTCTCTTCTGATAACTGCTGGGGCTGGAAATTTGCAACTGGGGGCCTAGTACCAAACAATATCTCATATGGGGACAAGCAATATTTTGTAATAGGGGTAGTACGGATATGGTATAGTACAATGGGTAGGAGCTCCGGCCATGGAGCCGTAGTCTCCTGCATCATTTTGGTCAGTTGTCCCCTCAGTGTGCCATTCAACCTCTCAACTTTCCCACTGGATTGTGGGTGGTACGGAGTATGGAGGGCTACAGTGGATGCAAGCATTGTCAGAACTTCTTGGTACACATGAGAAGAAAAGGCCGGGCCTTGGTCACTTTCAACAACTTCTGGAACCCCATATCTGCATATAACTTCCATCACCAGTTTCTTCGATGTGGTCTTTACAGTCATGTTGGTAACAGGGAATGCTTCCGGCCAACTGGAGAACCGGGGCCCAGTAGAATTTTTGCACCAGTGCGAGGGCCTGATTTTTTTTTCCTCGATGTGTAGGCCCATGTGGCAATAGCAGGGTACATCCGCTTAGGGAGACACACAAATCGCTCCTTTTTCCAGAGACCATTATCCATACGTGCCCCATCAGTCTTCCATTGCTTCACCTCTTCCTTTGGAGACATTCTCTGCGTTGTCATTAAGGGGTCTTGCAGGGTCCGACAGAAAACTTCAGTCTGTTGTAGATCATCAGGTTCTTGTAGGGTCAATGCTTCTTGTAACTGTTTACGCTGAGAGCGTGTGGTCACCATAGTTGGTATGGTTGGTTCAATGGGTAAGAGAGCGGCGGCTTTTGCTTGCATATCCACAAATGTGTTGCCAACAGTCTGTGGACCGTGCGCCTTAACTTTGATAATAGCCACCTGAGTAGGTAATTTGATCGAGTCCATGAGGGCTTTAACAGCTTCAGCATTTTTCACTGGGGTTCCGGCAGTAGTAATAAACCCTCGATTGGCCCGTAGAGCCCCAAAATCATGAGCAATACCAAATGCATATCGTGAGTCCGTGTATATATTAGCCCGTCTGTTCTTGGCCAAAGTACATGCAGTAGACAGAGCCTGGAGTTCTGCTTCTTGTGCTGACTGCGAGGGCGGGAGCGCAGCTGCGTGCACTACAGTGTCCTCTGTGGTAACAGCGTATCCTGTGTGAATCTACCAAACTCATCAGCATATCTTGAACCATCCGTGTATAACACCAGATCAGGATTTGGGAGTGGATTGTCACTGACATTTGCTGGAGTAGTTGTTTCTTCTATCAGAAATTGGGAACAATCATGTTGGAGGTAATCCTCATCACTGCCATCTTTCCTTATAGTTCATTATACCGTCTTTCAAGGCGTTGTAAAGGGGTTGCATTATGCGGGATGCATCCGGTATCCACTGACAACAATAAGTGCATAGTCCAAGAAAACGCTGGAGTTCAGTTTCATCTTTTGGGAAAGGAAGGGAGCTGACAGCTACTTTTCTTTCTTCTGCGAGGTGTCTGGCACCCTGAAGGAGACAGTGACCCAAGAATATCACTTGACCAAGGCAGAACTGAAGTCTCGAGGCCGAAACCCGACAGTTCAGTGCTGCCAGATACTTAAGGAGGCTAACAGTGGCAGAAATGGCAAAAGACACCTGCTCATATTTATTTATTTTTTTATTTTTTTTATTTTTTTTTTTTCAAACTGGTTGGGACTGTTTTGGGCCCCTTGTGGCATAACTGTCCATATTAACTGTCGTCCCTGATAAGTGAATTCAAATAGAAACTGGCAGTCTGGGTATAACGGAATGCTAAAGAAGGCATTGGTAAGATCAATTACTGTAAACCAAGCAGCATCCTGGGGTATTTGGGACAAAAAGTATGAGGATTAGGCACCAGGTTTGAGAAACACCTTTACTGGTTCTACAGGCATTTTCCCTATATCATTTGGCCCTTTTGACAGGAGTTTAGATAGTATCTCTGAGAGGTATGGGGTGAGTCATTGATCCTCAGGCAATATTGGGGGTGGATCTGGGCCTATCAGGGCCATCATAACTGTAGGAAGGGCATGCAAAATACAGATTTTCTCACTGTCTTCATCTACATAGGGATTATATAACAAAAAAAAAAAAAAAAACCATCTGACCATCATCTTGGAATTGTATTCTGGAGCGGAACTGCGATAATAAATCTCTCCCTAGTAAATTTACAAGGCATGTGGGAGAGATTACAAACTGGGCAGTAACTTCGGGGAAGGGTCCCACAGAAATAGGGTTTATAAAAGTATATTAATTGGGTCTACCGTCTACTCCGATCAAAACAGCAGGGGAATGACAATCTCTGATAGTGCTCGAGTCTGGCGCATCGCCAGAATTAGCAGGGAGGGGCTGAGGAGCAGGATTCCCAGTAGCTGAAGTCTGAGGGGGGGGGCAGAGTTTGCTGTGTGCTCCAGTGATAAGAGATTGGCTGTGCACTCGCAGCTGCGGTGGGGGCGAAGGGGGATATGGTGTGGGCTAAGATGGGAGGGGGTACTGAAGCAGCTGTTAGCTTGCTTTTTTTCTTTTTTTTTTTTCAAATCATCACTTTTAACTATTTCCCTGACACATTAACCTCGATCTCAGTGTCGTCTCCGTTAATCACATTCTTAATTCTCTCCTGTACCACAACACTTTCTGTCTTTTTCACAGTGTTAGACAATTTTCCTTTTTCCACATAGCAATAAAAACAATCAGAATTCACTTCCTCTGCTCTTCCTAACACCTTCGTCACACAATTCATGTGCAACAAGTTCCACCCAAACATCAAACTCACCCTCAACTCTTCGAAATCCCAAATCCATTTTCTAGAACCTACAGTCAAGCTCTAAGGTACATTCAGATCTGTTCAGACAATGAGGATAGAAAACTACAACTACTATCACGCCTATCCTCAAAAAGCCCTCTCTTGACCCATCCTCTGTATCCAGCTATCGCCCTATATCACTTCTCCCCTATGCCTCCAAGCTACTGGAACAACACGTCTACCTTGAACTGTCCTCCCATCTCTCTTCTTGCTCCTTCTTCGACCGCTTACAATCTGGCTTCCGGTCACACCACTCCACTGAAACTGCCCTTACTAAGGTCACCAATGACCTCTTAACCGCCAAGAGCAAGCGACACTACTCTGTCCTCCTCCTCCTGGACCTGTCGGCTGCCTTTGACACAGTGGACCATTCCCTATTACTACAGACCCTCTCATCTCTTGGCATCACAGACTTGGCCCTATCCTGGATCTCATCATACCTAACAGACCGGACATTCAGCGTCTCCCACTCACACACCACCTCCTCACCTCAGAGACCTCTGCTCTCTCTCCTCACCTTGCCCCCTATCCGTCGGAGTCCCGCAAGGTTCAGTCCTTGGACCCCTGCTCTTCTCCATCTATACCTTCGGCTTGGGACAGCTCATAGAATCTCATGGCTTTCAGTATCACCTCTATGCTGATGACACACAGATCTACATCTCTGGACCAGATATCACCTCCCTACTAACCAGAATCCCTCAATGTCTGACTGCTATTACATCCTTCTTCTCCGCTAGATTTCTGAAACTTAACATGAACAAAACAGAATTCATCATCTTTCCCCCATCTCACGTGACCCCCCCCAACGAACCTATCCATTACAGTAAATGGCTGCCCACTCTCCCCAGTCCCACAAGCTCGCTGCCTCGGAGTAATCCTTGACGCTGATCTCTCCTTCAAACCACATATCCAAGCCCTTTCCACTTCCTGCCGACTTCAACTCAAAAATATTTCACAAATCCGTTCATTCCTCAACCAAGAATCTGCAAAAACCCTAGTCCATGCCCTCATCATCTCTCGCCTTGACTACTGCAAACTCCTGCTCTGTGGCCTCCCCTCAAACACTCTCGCACCCCTCCAATCTATTCTAAACTCTGCTGCCCGACTAATCCACATGTCCCCCTGCTATTCCCCAGCTTCTCCCCTCTGTCAATCCCTTCACTGGCTCCCCATTACCCAAAGACTCCAGTTCAAAACCCTAACCATGACATACAAAGCCATCCACAACCTGTCTCCTCCATACATCTGTGACCTCGTCTCCCGGTACTTTCCTGCACGCAACCTCCGATCCTCACAAGATCTCCTTCTCTACTCCCCTCTTATCTCCTCTTCCCACAATCGCATACCAGATTTCTCTCGCGCATCACCCTATTCCACAGAGACCACAGACTGAAAGCAATATTCCCGGAACTGCCACTTCTCTCCTACAAACAGCCTCCCAACCTAAGGAATATCCTTGTCAGAAGTACCCTCACATCACCTTCAGAGACAGGCACAGTCCCTGTAACAGTAAGAAATGCAAGACCTGCCCCCACATATCACCAACAGATAAAGTCCCCATACCCAACACAAATCAGGACTATAAGATCATGGACTCTTTCTCATGTCCATCCTTCAATGTTGTGTACATGACACAGTGTACAAGGTGCAATGCAGGGACATACATCGGGGAAACTAAGCAAAAGCTACAAACAAGGATGAATCTGCACAGACATACGATAAAGACTGAGCTGGACACACCTGTAGGGATACACTTCTCTAGACCTAGACACAGCTTGGCAGATCTAAAAGTCCTAATATTGAAAGGTCATTTTTCATTTTTTTTTTAATAGTGACAGAGAAAGGAAGATTTGGGAGTTTAAATTTATAAATATGTTCCAATCGCTAACAATAGGACTGAATTTGACACCTGGGTTCATGACTCATTACATGGACACAGTTCACACCTCCACAAGAAGGTCTTCAGATCTCTAATAGAACACTTGGTCCTCATCTGCATGTGTAACAAAAACCTTAATTTAATTTCCTTGGCATGTCTATAGCTAGCATCATCTCATGTCCTGTTGTAATTCCTATTTAAATGTTGCCATCTTTTCTCAGTGATTCACTTGTAATCTGGCCTGATGAAGGGGCCGCCTGAGCCCTGAAAGCTTGCTTGCAAATATAATTTCTCTGGTTAGCCAATAAAGGTATCACACCTTGAATAATTACATCTATTTTTCTGGCTAACACGGTACCACAATTTTATTTTGTATTATACATGTGCCAAGCCACAAAATTCTTCTTTTCCTTCCACAGATTCTCTCATTTACAGCTAAATACCCTTACTTCAATTGTGCACAATACTGGAGCGGCCGTCTCGGTTTGTTCCACCGGGTCAATAATCCCCCTCTGGGATTGCCCAAAATTCGTGGTACTCAGTGAAAGGAGGAGGGCGTCTCAGACTCTCCCTCCGGACACCTCTGGTTATATATATATATATCTATATATACCTGAGTTACGTATCCTACCCATCTTCGATCACATGACCACCCTGATTACTAACAGTGAATTCAGGAATTCAGGATATTTTGACTATAAAGAGGGCCACAATCACTGGTCAATCCGGGGTGTCCATCCCTTATGAGGTACGGTTCGAGCACTGGGCCCCCAACGGGACTACACCTCTATATGATTCCACCCATGAATCACCACACCACGGGGACAAACCTCAGATCCTCTTTGCAGCAACAAGCACAGGAAAACCACACCAACGGTCAGTCTGAACAGTATAACTGCCAACTTACCGTGATTGTGGGGGGTGATCAGTCCCAATTTTCCAACACCTGTGTCCGCTCCGAGAGTCCTTTGTCTTGTTGTCCTCCGGGGGCAGAGGCGTCCCTGTTCGGGGGCCCCACGTTGCGCGCCAAGCTGATAAGGAGAGAGTTAAATTAACCCTTCACGGTTGAGCCAGTGATTTCCAAATTATTCCAGTGTTGCTAGCAACTCAAATGACCACACGGAGACGGGGTCTCTGTATGGGAGGATCGAGGCAGATCACTAAGCCCCTTTATTTTAGTCACATCTTTTATAATCTTTTGCTTAATTATGCAAGGTTCTCAAGTACCAATAGCATCATTTCACTTTATAAGCCAATAATATTGCAAGAAAACCGGAAACTACATATATGTCCGTATCCAAATAGAAAGTAGTATAATGGCATATTCAGAGCAATACACTCCCCCCCCCCAAGCCCCTTATCCTGCACCTGATGGAAACAGTCTGGTTTCATAACAGGCCATGCCAATTATAAAAATTTATCTTACAACAACAAAACTAAGAAACGAAACCTTAGAAAGAAATGGAGAAGTGAAACTTAAGCTCTGATTTTAGTATTAACCCTTCACAGAGATACAGCATCCCAGTACTAAAGTGCCCAGGTTTAAACTTCAAAATATAGTGCCTCTTGTTTAGTCTATTTGATATGAAATTTGTTGTTCCAGGTCTTCCATTTTTTTGAGCATTTGTGAATGTGATTGTTGTTAATCGCAAATCAGCGTTCTAAATCGCTGTGTTGGCCTATCTTGTCAAGTATGTCTGAAAACTTGGGAACCTCTGCTTTCTTCCACCATTGTGCTAACATGGTCTTGGTCACTAAGAGGATGTGTATGATAATGTGTCTTACCGAATCATCAAATTGTTCCATGTCTAATAAAAGAAGTGATCTTTCGGGTGTAATTGTGAAGTCCTTAGCAATGAGGTTAATGTGCTGTGTGACTTGAAGCCAGAGGTTTTTGATTTTTGAACAACCCCAGAAAATATGGTAGAGGTTCCCTTGGTGTCCACAATCTCTCCAGCACAAGGAAGATAGCTCTGTGTTAAAATGCGATAACCTCGTCGGGGTATAGTACCACCTATTTAACAATTTGAAATAACTCTCATGAAGACCCATTGATATGTTGGAATTGTAAGTGTTTTTGATGGCATCGTTCCAGTTCTCGAGACGGATATCAGCACCAAAATTGGACTCCCATCTCTTCATGTATATGCTTTTGTGGCTCGTTTGGTCTTTGAATACAGATCTATACAAATTACGCAGACTCCAGAGGTTTTTATTTTTAAGGTTACACAACAGTGAAGTTAGCATTTCATAATTCAAAGTCTTCCCTTTTATGTATTTCCAAATTCTGTCTTTCAACATGGTGTAAAAGACTAGCTCAGATGACGGTATATATTTAACCCTGATCTCACCGAATTTCAGGAACTCCACTCCACTAAAAACATCCCCCACCCTTTTAATTCCAGATTTCCCCCAAACCTCCGGTATCGGGAGATCATCCATCAGTGCCAATGAAGAAAAAGGCAACTTTAAGATTTGCTCTGCTTTTTTGATATTTTTAGTCGGCTTAATGAGATCCCTCCAGGCTGAGATTATTGGCCGGAATATAGGATGAGATGAGTTCGCACTGGGCTTTTGCAGAAAGAAGTGAAAGAAAAGCTTTTGCAAGGAACCTCTATCACTAGCATCTCTCTCCAAGCCATACCAAGCCGGATGAGTCATGTTTTCAGTAAACCAGTGCCAGCTCTGTTTAATGAGCGAGGCCTGATAATAAGCGTATATGGTGGGCAGTCCTGCGCCCCCATGTTTTTTATTTTTGTACATTAAGTCTGCAGATATTCTTGCTTTTTTACCTTTCCAAATAAATAGTCGGATGAGCTCTTGAGCTTTATCAATGGTTTGGCACGGAAAGCTAACTGGTAAAGTCCTAAATATGTATAAAATTTTGTGAAGGATAAAAGTTTTGACTGCCAGAATCTTCCCAAAGATGGAAGTCTCTAGCTGAGCCAAAAAGGATAGATCGCCTGTAATAGTCTTTATAATGCTGTCTAAATTGGCCCTAACTGTGGCTTGGATTGATCCAGCTATTCTAATCCCTAGATAGACAATCTCTTTCTCCTCCCAAATGAACAGGGTTTGGGCCTTTATTTTGTTAATTTCAGATTGTTTCATGTTTACAGTTATAAATTTTGATTTGTTTGGGTTTATCTTAAAATAAGATGCTGTAGAGAATTTTTCTAGTTCAACTGAAAGGGCTTTAATGGAGTTTGCAGGATCCAGTAGTCAAAAGTCGTATTTTTGACCCATTTCAGTCTGCTCCCTGCCTCTACTAAAATTTCTGATTGAATCGTGATTTTGGAGCATTTGATGATTATTGTGCACCATTTTAAAGGTTTTATCAGTTTTTTGCACAAAAAGTCGCAAATATGGTTAAAGACAAAAAGAACATTTTTGATTTGAGGCACATTCTGAACTGCATGCGCATTTTTGAAAGATTTTGTTCAAAAAAGGAAGCTATTTGCACAAGACAAAAAAAAAAG
Organism: Dendrobates tinctorius; assembly: GCF_039654945.1. Classification (NCBI taxonomy): domain Eukaryota; kingdom Metazoa; phylum Chordata; class Amphibia; order Anura; family Dendrobatidae; genus Dendrobates; species Dendrobates tinctorius. The sequence continues at coordinate 17,131,025 of NW_027361750.1, read as the reverse complement.
TGATTTAATATGCTGAACCCTTGTGACACTCGTGTGCATGCTATGGTCCTGGCAGGGCCGGTTTTAGACAAAGTGGGTCCCTAGGTCAAAGTTTAAAGTGGGGCCCCAAATGCTAACATTGTAAAATCATACATTTAGGTTACATTACATGAACAGTTGGCAGAGGGGCCTGGAGCCAGTTCTGGCACTTTGGCCCCCATATTCAGGGGCCTTATATCGGCCGACGGGTCTGCCACTATTAACATTACACAGGAGCATTGCTAGGGTCAGAAAAGATTGGGGGGCCCAAGCCTCAAAGACAAAGAGTTGTCCCCCAACCACCTCTTAATTTTTTTTCCAACACTGCAGATAACACAGCAGGACTCCCAACCGTCTTGGATCCAGCGGGACAGTCCCGATTTTGACACTCCCACCTGCGGGATTGTAGTTTTCCCGCACTGCAAATAAGCCGCCATGCCCACCTGTCATTTCAGAAGGGACTGTGTACCGATCGCCATACAATTCTCTCTATGCACAGCACACTCCAGAACAGAAGCCCTCCCCGGCTCATGTGACCAGTCATATGACTGAGACCTCATCCTACATAACACCAGAGATAGCATGATAACTCTCTGAGAACAGATAATATAGTAGATGTCACCTGCAGTCCTATGTAACACCACAGATAGTCTTACTCTGAAACGCTATGGCTATGTTCACATGCATTTTTTTCAGTAGCCAAAACCTGTTCTATTGGCAGTAAAAATGTTGCGTTCAAAACACCTGTTTTCTGGTGTTCTTTACACTTTTTTCAGTTTTTTTTAAACTGAGGATGTTTGCTTTGTCTACAGTATGTTTAAGGCCACGTTCACACATTGAGTATTCGGTCAGTATTTCACATCAGTATGTGCAAGTCAAAACCAGGAGGGTGAGAAATCCAGAAGTGGTGCCGTGTTCCTACTATACTTTTCCTCTGATTATTCCACTGCTGTTTCTGCATTACAAATACTGATGTGAAATACTGACCAAATACTGAACGTGTGAACGAGACTTAATAGTTTAATTCACCAAAAGCACCTAAAAAATTGCAGCGAAAAATGCTGTTGCACTATCTGCAGCTTTTTTATATTCTTTCATTGCTTTCTACGGGTGAAAACACACTGAAAGAAGTGACACGCTGCAGATTTAAAAAGCGCTACAGTTCTGAAATTCAGTCAGAAAAAAAATAAGCGCATGCTGGAGATTTCGGAAATCTCATATGTTTTGCTGGCGCTTTAAAAAGCAGCTTTTGGCCATGTTAATGAATTTTTGCAGCTTTTTCTTCTGCAAATAAGAAGTTTGCAGCATTTTACAGCACAAGCAAAGACTGAGATTTTCAGAAATCTCCTCACACCCTTTTATTTTCTCCTGAATGAATTTCACAACTGCAGCATTCTTTAAATCTGTAGCGTGTCACTTCTTTCAGCAATTTTTTTCACCCGTAGAAAGCAATGAAAAAGCTTTTAGAAAAGCCGCAACGCTGTTTTTCGCTGTGTTTTTGGTGAATAAAACGAACTTTATTTAACATGTACTGTAGACAAAATGAATACTATACAAAATAATACAGCAAAAGCTCTAAGGGTCTGTGTCCACAATCAGTAACCTCTGGATGCTGCATACGTCCACAGCATACAACCCGCAGCGGCCAGATGTTACTGCATAGTGGATGGGATGAACACATGCGAAATCACCTGCGTAAGATGGCAGCACTTTAGACGGAGCACATGTCCAAAGTGCTGCCATTTCCGGATCGTCTGCACATACCCTAAATAATGGGTGTTTTGAAAGCAGTGTTTTTACTGCCAAGAGAGCAGGCTTTGGCAGCAAAAAAAAAAAATGCACCAAAAACGCTGATTCCTATGCACACCTGTACTGTACACTCACTGGCCACTTTATTAGGTACACCTGTCCAACTGTGTGTTAAGACTTAATTTCTAATCAGCCAATCACATGGCGGCAACTCAGTGCATTTAGGCATGTAGACATGGTCAAGACAATCTCCTGCAGTTCAAACCGAGCATCAGTATGGGGAAGAAAGGTGATTTGAGTGCCTTTGAACGTGGCATGATTGTTGGTGCCAGAAGGGCTGGTCTGAGTATTTCAGAAACTGCTGATCTACTGGGATTTTCACGCACAACCATCTCTAGGGTTTACAGAGAATGGTCCGAAAAAGAAAAAAAATCCAGTGAGCGGCAGTTCTGTGGCCGGAAATGCCTTGTTGATGCCAGAGGTCAGAGGAGAATGGGCAGACTGGTTCGAGCTGATAGAAAGGCAACAGTGACTCAAATTGCCACCCGTTACAACCAAGGTAGGCAGAAGAGCATCTCTGAACGCACAGTGCGTCGAACTTTGAGGCAGATGGGCTACAGCAGCAGAAGACCACACCGGGTACCACTCCTCTCAGCTAAGAACAGGAAACTGAGGCTACAATTTGCACAAGCTCATCGAAATTGGACAGTAGAAGATTGGAAAAACGTTGCCTGGTCTGATGAGTCTCGATTTCTGCTGCGACATTCGGATGGTAGGGTCAGAATTTGGCGTAAACAACATGAAAGCATGGATCCATCCTGCCTTGTATCAACGGTTCAGGCTGGTGGTGGTGGTGTCATGGTGTGGGGAATTTTTTCTTGGCACTCTTTGGGCCCCTTGGTACCAATTGAGCATCGTTGCAACGCCACAGCCTACCTGAGTATTGTTGCTGACCATGTCCATCCCTTTATGACCACAATGTACCCAACATCTGATGGCTACTTTCAGCAGGATAATGCGCCATGTCATAAAGCTCGAATCATCTCAGATTGGTTTCTTGAACATGACAATGAGTTCACTGTACTCAAATGGCCTCCTCAGTCACCAGATCTCAATCCAATAGAGCATCTTTGGGATGTGGTGGAACGGGAGATTCGCATCAGGGATGTGCAGCCGACAAATCTGCGCCAACTGTGTGATGCCATCATGTCAATATGGTCCAAAATCTCTGAGGAATGCTTCCAGCACCTTGTTGAATCTCTGCCACGAAGAATTGAGGCAGTTCTGAAGGCAAAAGGGGGTCCAACCCGTTACTAGCATGGTGTACCTAATAAAGTGGCCAGTGAGTGTATATGTGTATGGTTTACCCTTATTATTTCACATCGGAAATCATTTATTTCTATATCATAAATCCCCTGATTCAGCAGACAATATCCCTGTCTTGTTTCATCCAGACAGTAGTGACAGGAGGTCGCCCTGTCACATTACGAGCAGTGATTAGTTACTGTGGTCAGAGCTGATGCTGATTGCTGCTGTATGTGGCTGTGAATCCTGATCCTACAGCAATCAGCACAGAGCTCTGGGACCACAGTGAGTAAATCACTGCACTCTGACCTGTTATTGCTGCTCTTACCAGGTTCTGTGGCTTCACTTAGGCATATCCATTCTCAGGACAGTGCTAGGAGCAGCCATGATCAGGACTCAGGAGGAGACAGAGCTTCAGGTCCTGGCTGTCACTGTGCTGTAATCGGTCCCTCCCCCTCACTCTCAACTTTTAACTTGACTGCAGGGAGAAAGAGACAGGGGGGCTCAAGGGGCTTTGCGAGACAGACGCTCCGGACTACAGAGCAATGCACAGCATTATTCACTGCTGTACACCCTCTGGGCACTTCATAAATAGGCTGCAGATGCAGGGGGCCCCCTTAGTAGGTGGGGCCCCTGGGCATCTGCCTGATCTGCCTGCCCCAAATGTCAGGCCCTGGGTCCTGGTTATTTGCACATGTATTATTGCTATCGGCCGAAATCATTGACTAAAACATGGTATAATCATGACCAAAATGGAGGTAAAATGTAGATCATTCAATGATCAAAAATAGCGCAGTCTCTCAGCAACTGAGAAGCCTTAAATATAGTTCTAATGTTTAAATTTGGAGACTTACTCTTTATCAAATTAAGGCTAGTTTCACACTAGCGTTTATTCGACGCAGCGCACTGCGCCGCTAAGCCACGCCCCCTGCCGGCCCCTGCCCGCCCCATCCGGTCATCGCCGCCTACTATCGCACATGGACGCTTGCGATCTGCGCACCCTATCTTTAGCATAGGGTGCGCAGATCGTGCGCTGGCCGTGCGCTAGTAGGATTTTGGCATGAAAAGTTTTGAAGGTGCGCCCATGCGCTCCGAACGCAGCATGTTGCATTTTGGCGCACACGGCGCACCTTCAAAAGTGCGCAGCGCACGCCAAAATCCTACTAGCGCACGGCCAGCGCATGATCTGCGCACCCTATGCTAAAGATAGGGTGCGCAGATCGCAAGCGTCCATGTGTGATAGTAGGCGGCGACGACTGGATGGGGCGGGCAGGGAGCCGGCAGGGGGCGGGGCTTAGCGGCGCCGTGCGCTGCATCGAATAAACGCTAGTGTGAAACTAGCCTTAGACCAATTTGTTAGAAAGCTATAGTGGCAGAATGGAGGCAATATAACCTGGGGCGCTTATGGAGGTGTCAATATTTTTTGTGGACATGCAAGAACAGTCGGACTAAGACCACACAGTTTAGTTATAGTAAGATTACATAGAAACAAATGTGAATGTTTTATAAAAATGTCAATAACAACGATATTGAAAAATGAAATAGATACTTTAATATAAGAATTTGAGGCTTCCTAGATACCTACATCCTACTGCAGATTTTGGTTGGCATTAGTAATAGTGGACTGCTGGAGCTTACCAGATTCAATAACCTAAAATTTCATTTTTAGTCGTATTATGCATGAATTGATTATGCTGAATTATGTGCACAGTAGGCGTGATTGACAGATTGACAAATGGCACCCTGGGAGATAGCGCTTCTTATAGATGTCCTTGATTTTTTTCACTGTCAGTAATGTGCGCAGTAAAAGATTAATACATGAACTTCTAAAGTTAGAGTAACAAAGCAGTTACCATATGTACAGTATTACATAAATTATTATCTTCATGTTTATTGTTATGGACACTGTCAATTTGTGTCTTGTACCTTTGTATTTGATATATAATGTGAAAATACCATTGATAAAAAGTATCCTTTGCTCTCTCTTTGCTGTTTTCTGAATGCAGACTTTTGTACCTCTGCTATTCTTCTATTTCAAACAACCATAATATAAGCCAATTTTTTCACCCATACTGGGTTAAGTTCACATGATTGTATAACATTTTTTAATTTTCATCCAGAAAAACAGACGATTTTTCTTCTGTATTGGCATCCATATGGAATTCATTTTAATACATCAGCAGTGGATACAATTTACAAAACCCAAACATGTTTTTTATGTTAATAAAGGCAATTGTGATGAGCGAATGTCTCGGCACTGCTCGATACTTGATCGAGCATAGGGGTGCTTGGATACGCTCGTTAGTCAATAGAGTATCGCGGGTGCTGCAGCGCCATGCTCGATTCCCCGCCCGCATATTTTGCGCCTGCTAGACAGTGCTAGACAGGCGCCTGCGCAGTAGCAATATTGAGCTCTCTCTCAGTTCCTGTATTCAGGATGTGTGCCTTGTCTCCCGGACACCGACGCTTGCGCAGTTGGCATTCTGTGACGTCACACGCCGCTGCTGTAGCTGTCAGCCATAGCTATGGATCAGTGACTAACCGCTGACTCTCAGGTATATTGGATGTTAACCCTGTCATGGTAAGCAGCGGCGCAGCTGCTCCCTATCTACTAATTATGCAACCATATATATTGACACAGCTGACTGGCAATCTGTACCCCTGACGAAGCCACCTAGAGTGGCGACACGCGTCTGGTCTCTGGCTCTACCTGCCCCACTTCACTTCTCATGGGTTTTGCATTGTGCTGATTTGTATGTGTGGTTATCATTTGGGGCGGTTATGGAGATTTTCTCTGTCCACTTAGACCCTTTCTAGCCCCTAATGGTCTGGCTGATCTGGTCCTTGATGTTCCCTATGCCTGATCATGGACTGGGGTACCTCTACGCATATATGAGGTCTATTTAGTGTGCATTTCTATCTTTTTTGTATACCTCATAGTGATCAGCATCTTCTTGGGTTTACATTATCCCTTGTACTGTTTTTTTGTAATTATTGGGTTGGAATTGCATAATTTTTCATTGTATTTGTATATTATTGGTGTTTCTGACTCATATGCTCTTTATTACCTATGTGTGGGCTTACTAATTCTCCTATTGAGAATCCTGTTTACATGGACCTAGGGACATAGGCATCATTCTCGGTGAGGGTGATAGTTGGTAGCAGGTGGGTTGCTCTATTATGAGCATTGTATTATTTGTGTATGTGTCACATTTGTGACCATTTTTAATGTTTTTAAGAATTTTTGCTGTTTGCTGTGTTTAATAGAATTTGTATTATATATGCTATGTCCTATTCAGGGTGATCCTCTGCTCATGGCCTATTTCTTTCTCTCCTTTTTGTCAAACATATGTACTATTTAGGTGTAGGTTTGATCCCCTTAATTATCCTTTCGGTGGTGCCCCCATTTCTTTGTTTCTTCTTGATGATCAGACACAGTTGCGAACAAGTGATGTTGTTAAGTCGACAAGTAAGGATGTCCAAAGTGCGGAAGTGGAAGACGAGGAGGTGGATGATGAAATTACTCACCCTACCTGGGAAGGTGCCATGCAGAGCGAGGACAGCAGCACAGAGAGGGAGGTATCCACAACAGGCAGGAAGAGGAAGTGGAGTGGCCAAAGGGAAAAGGCGGGCAACTGCTCCCCAGAGCACCCACACACAGCAAGTTTCCAGGCCAATGGTTAGATGTAGAGATGAGCAAATACTTCAAGGTTTGGTTCGGATTACGATCGCCGATTTTGTAATCAGCCATGCATGAGGTATCAGGATACGGGCCAGCATTTACATCTTTAAATTGAATTTCAAATTAAGATGAAGTGGATGAGGCATCATCGAGTTAGGCTTCAAGGCAAAAAATAATTTACAATTATTCTTGAAATTCAAGAATTTAGACCGATCCCCCAAAAATACATCAGGAGTAGGAATCTTTGGTTCAGCAGCATGTGAATGAGCAAGATAGGCGGAAATTCCCCGCACTTCAGCAGCGAGCTGCTCCACACGATCAGACAATTGCTTCATCTCCATTGAGAGAAAAATTCCCCCTACGGCCTCAGAGATATAGAGGAAAAAATATGCACACAAAAAAAAAAAATTCTGACACTTTTTTTTTTTTTCTTTTTTTACAATTCTCTCCTGCTATTGAGTACCCTAGGATCTGCGGTATGGCTGGTGATTCTGTTATGATGAGTCACCATAGGAGGAAAAAACAAAATACCAGCTAAGTCCAGGAAAACCAGAGAGGTTGGCAGCTATCGGATTGCAGACCCCTGAACCTATCCACAACAACTAGCAGTAGCCATGGGGGGTTCCTACGGTGCCCTAGACTCCTCGATCACAGCCGGAGAACTATATAGCCTAAAGACAGAAAGGGGAAAAACTAAACTGCCCCAGAGCAGACCCCAAAGCAATTGGCAGCCCCCAACATATAATGACGGTGAAGCAAGATGAAAACACTAACACAGATAGAAAGATAGGTTGAGCAAATGATGGGGCCCAAGCTTACTACATAGGACAGGATAGGAAAGCTGCTGTCTGCCATCCGCAAAAACCCTATCAAAATGAGCCAACCGACTGATAGGAAAAACAGGCCCTGAAGTCGCTAGGCTTCAAAAGACTATATGAGCACTCAGGTATATTCTGAAGACAGAGCAAAATATCAACAGATCAGAGACAAAAATGGAATTCAGCTCACCCCCGGCCGGGGATGGCAGAACTCCGAAAAAACAAGGCAAAACAAAAACAAAACTGAAGAGTACAAAGCAGAGCAGAAAAACTTAGCTTTGAGGTGCAGGAATCAGACTGGTCTCCAAGAATCCAGCAGGAAAATCACCAGCCAGGAAGAAGGGCGTCGGCAGCCTTATATCCAGTCCTCAATTCCAGCCACCCAGTCATCATCTAGCTGCCCAGGTGTTTGGTAATCAGTCTCACTACCTTCCTTCACTAGAGGAGGGAGTTCATCAGACCTCAATGGTGAAGGGAAAAATGAACTCTCAACAGCGGACGCCCTTTCTAGGAGTTTCTTTGCGGATTCTCTTGATGTGACCAAGCCTACTACCATCTCATCCGATTTGAGATATGCCCTGGAGGAATTTCAGGAGGATAAACCTGAATGTTGCCCTATGGGAAAATTGTATGTCCCTGACCAGTGGAGGAAAAGAGTGATGTCTGAAATTCAATGCTCCGCGTTGGCTGGTCATCCAGGTATTTTTGGTACCAGAGATTTGGTGAGTCGGTCTTTTTTGTGGCCTGCATTATCTCGTGATGTCAGGAATTTTGTGCAGTCCTGTGGGACTTGTTCTCGGTCCAAGCCCTGTTCTCGTTCTAGTGGGTTGTTGATGCCCCTGCCCGTGACCAGGAGGCCATGGACCCATATCTCAATGGATTTTATTTCTGATCTTCCTGTCTCTCAGAGAATGACTGCTATCTGGGTGATTTGTGATAGATTTTCTAAGATGGTCTATCTTGTACCACTCCCAAAGTTGCCATCTTCTTCTTAGTTGGTGCCCTTGTTTTTACAACAGGTGGTTCGGTTGCACAGGATTCCTGAGAACATTGTGTCAGACAGAGGAGTCCAGTTTGTTTCCAGATTTTGGAGAACTTTTTGTTCCAAACTGGGAATTCAGTTATCTTTCTCCTCTGCATTTCATCCTCTGACCAATGGGCAGACTAAGGGAACAAACCAGACTTTGGAATCCTATTTGAGATGTTTCATATCTGCTGATCAGGATGACTGGGTCTCATTTTTGCCCTTGGGCGAATTTGCGCTAAACAATAGAGCTAGTTCTGCCACTTTGATGTCACCCTTTTTCTGTAACTTTGGGTTTCATCCTCGATTTTCTTCAGGGCAAGTGGAATCTTCGGCCTGCCCAAGTATGGATTCTGTGGTAGAGAGAATGCAGCAGATTTGGGACCAAGTGGTGGATAAGTTGTCCCACTTTCAGGAAAAAGCCCAACGGTTTTCCAACCGGCATATGACCATTGATACCCGGTTTAAAGTGGGTGATATGGTTTGGTTGTCTTCAAATAATATTCCTATGAAGGTTGCATCTCCAAAATTCAAGCCAAGATTCATTGGACCTTATAAGATTTTTGAGATCCTTAATCCCGTTTCTTTCCGATTGGCTCTTCCAGTTAGGTTTAAGATCCATAACGTGTTTCATAAATCTTTGTTGAAGAGGTTTGGCACCTCCTGACCCTGTATTGGTTAAAGACAATTTGGAGTATGAGGTAGAGAAAATATTGGGTTCTCGTTTGGCTAGACGGAGACTCCAGTACTTGGTCAAATGGAAGGGTTATGGCCAGGAGGTTAGTTCTTGGGTCTCTGCTTCTGACATTCATGCCGAAAGATTGGTTCGTGCTTTTCACCATGCTCATCCTGATCGGCCTTGTTACGGGCTGGCGGAACGCACAACATAATATAATGATATTAAGGTGCGTTCGCAGCCCGGGTCCACCGTGCAGAGGTGGTAAACTGCTGCTTAGTAATGACGGATGTATATGGCGGTATACAAAAGGTCACACGCGGCTTAACGTCACCCGGTGTGAACAGGAGTGGACTCTGTTACGTCACAGAGCCGCAGTACTGCAAAACTTAAATGCCGGAGTCTGTTATCACTCACAGAGCTCGGCAAGGGGCGCTCAGAATGTGGTCACGGAACTCTGCCCCAAGGACACGGGGTCAGAGTCCCTCTAGACCTTCTGAGCACGTGGCATTGCACCTGCGGACACCACTATAGACACTGACCATGGAGGGGTATTGAGCACATGCACTGTGGTGTGCAGAGCCACCGGTGGACACTGATACTGGTCTCTGACTCAGCCTCTACCTACACCTAGATTTGGGCGCTTGACAGGCTAGGCTGCACAACACATGCGTACCAAGGGTAGGGGTTTCCAATGAGTCATTCATCAGAGACATTCATACATGCATACAACACTCACTCCACATGGTCTAACCTTTGTCTATACTAGCGCATGGCCGTGCTGCCATGCGACTCTTTTGTAGCAGCATCCTTCCGGGACCTTCCTGACCTTCCTGATGGTCCAATCTGAGCTGGAGAAGGACCTGAGCATGTGTCCTCCGATCTCCAATGAGAGATCGTCTCGTGGGCAAGCTCAGTGGACCGAAAGGAGGACTTAGTCCCTTTAGTAGCTCGCTGCTGACCAGCATGCATTGCTATAGCTGGCCCAGAGGTGGCAGCAGCAACCAACCCTACAGAGCTGGTCTGAGCAGAGCTCCTGGATCGACGAGTCTGCTGAGCAACCTCCTGTGCTGCCAGAGAGGAATGGGAGACCGCCAAATGCAATGCTCAGGATTCCTGCTGTGCTGCGACCGGAACCCGACACCTAACCGGCCTGGTGGCATGGATGAGAGTTCAGTGACCCCTCCTCAAGGGGGGTACTGTTGTGAATTCGCTTTCTGGCCTCCCTCTGGTTATTACTGAAGGTGGAGCTGGTCAGTTTGACAGAGGGGTTGCTAGTTCTCTTTCTGGGCTCCCTCTGGTGGTTACTGGAGGTAATGGAGCTCATCTGATTGACAGAGGCTTGCCATCTGATAGTGAGGATGACGATTGGAGATTTGGGGTTTCAGATTGGGATTTAAGACAGCCGACTCCCTCTATCCCTGCTGGTGATTTTCTTCCTGTGCCTCCTGAGGTCTGATGTCTCCTGCTCTGTCCCTGCATGTTCAGCTATGTGGTTCATTTGCTATTCTGTTTGCATTTGATCTGGTTTTGTCTATCTCTGCTTTGTGCGGGTCAGCCAGCTCTGCCTGTTACTGCTTGTGCCAGTTTGTTTTGTCCCCTGTTATATTGGTCTCTTTTTACTTTGCTTTCAGAATATACCAGAGTGCTGATATAATGGGGGCGAAGTTGTGCGACTTCAGTGTTTTTTGTGCATCAGACATGTTGGATTTTTGCAGGGTTTTTTGCGTGATTGCAGACAGTGTCTTTCCTTTCCTGTCTAGTCAGTGTGGGCCCCATCATTTGCTCAGTCTATTTTCCTGCCTGTGTTTGCATTTTCATCTTGTCTCACCGACAATTTATGTTTGGCGGCTATCTATTCCTTTGGGGTCTGCTCTGGGGCAGTTTAGATTTCCCCTTTCTTGCTTTAGGCTTAGCTCTCTGGCTGTGCTGAGGTGTCTAGGATCATTGTAGGTACGCTCCACGACTACTGCTAGTTGTGTGGATAGGATCAGGGGTCTGCAATCCACTTAGTTACCAACCTCCCTGGTTTTCTGTGGCTTAGCCTGGGCCTGCTCTCCTCCTCGGTGACCCATTCATAACAGCCCTCTTTTCTTCACACATATCCTTAATCATTGTGGCCAAGGAGTTCTATTTTAACCTCATCAGTCCACAGGACTCATTTCCAAAATGCATCAGGCTTGTATAGATGTTCTTTTGCATATTTCTGATGCTGAATTTTATAGTGAGGATGCAGGAGAGGATTTTTCCTGATTACTCTTCCATGAAGGCCATATTTGTACAGGTGTCTCTGAACAGTTGAACAATTTTCCACTACTCCAGAGTTTGCTAAATCTTTATGAAGGTATTTTGCAGTCAAGCGAGGGTTCTGATTTGCCTCTTTGAAAGTTTACTTGGTCCTCCAGACCTTATCTTGATCTCCACTGTTCCTGTTAATTGCCATTTCTTAATTACATTTTGAACTGAGGAAAGGGAAGCTTAAACATTCTTTGCTATATTCTTACACTTTTTGGGCCTCCACCATTTTCTTTTTCAGAGTGCTAGGCAGCTGTCTAGAAGAACCCAAGGCTGCTGTTTTCTGGCACAAGGTTAGGGGAGGCAGGGTTTTTACAAAAGCCAGGAAATTTGCATCACCTGGCCTTTCCTAATGATGATAGTGAACAAGCCATAACCCTAACAGACTAAGTAAATTCTGAAACCTTGGTCAAAATTATCTGAGGACACAGATCTCCAAGAGTGCCCCAACTTTTACATCAGGCTATTTTCCTTTTTGTAATTTTTAAAATGTAAAATATGAAAATATATATATTTTTGCCTAAAATACAAACGAAATGTGTCATGTTTAACTTTAGGCCTTTTAGAGATCATTTAATCTTCAACTTGCTTATCTGTTCCCAATAACAGTAATTTTGACTAGGGATGCCAAAACTTTTAAATGCCACTGTAGTCTAAGTTCCCTTGATGAGTTTTTGAAGATTTTTTTCTGCATATTTTTGCTGAGCTGAAAGCATTGCATCTTACATTTCCAGCAAGGTAGATGAACATGTTCTTTTGGGTGGGTGAACAACCCCCCAAGTCTTCCTCCCCCCAGTCTTTTGAGAGGAAGCATAATCCTGAAACATCTCTTTTAGCACTTATTGGTAGTTCTCTGAATGCTTTTACAACGTTTTTGACTATTGCCAGTTTCTTTGAGCGTTTCCCCAGCTTGCTTGTGATGTTATTTGTACTGGTATATTCCAAACTTATTTTTTAACGCAATTCAACAATTAAATATCTGATAGCGGCTTTTGAAGCAAAACCATTGGCAAAACTCTCAGAGACATCAAGGCATCGTCCGGATGTCTTTTGAATCTTCCAATTGACTTGTATTATAAAGTATAAACTGCCTTGAGAGCGGAAAAGGCCTGAAGAATTGTCAGGTCATTTCTTTTAGCCGATTGTTGCCTTTGGAAGTTTGAAGCTTGAAGCTGTTAAAATAAGCTCAAAGGACTGAACCTATGAACAGCAAGTTCATTTTTTTTAGCTCTTGGTGCTTTTTCAGAAGGATTTTTGAGTAGATATGCCTGAAAATATATTTCTGTTGTGTGGACTTTCCCTTAGTTTATTCCTCTATCCTTGCATCTAAAACCCATAACCAGCTAGTTGTTGATATTATTTCTGGGTACATGAGGGCTAAAGTATCTCTGGATAGGTTCTTTTATCATGATGGGGAAACACTGCTTAAAATGTTTGATATCATGTTACAATTCAATTCACTAGCTGCTGATCACAACAATTAGGATGTAATTATATATATACACTGTATGCTGTCCTCACTTTTGCCCTATCTTGTGAAGTCATTCATTACCAGGGCTCTAGTTTCATTGATCCATACATCGCCTGCCAGAGCAGCTTTCATTATTTTATTCAGACCCTTCAAAAGATCAAAGATTTATGCTAAACATCCCAAATCTCTACAACACATGCATTATGAGGTTGAAGAGCAGCAGCTCTCTGCATCTGCCGTGCAATTACAAAGAGTTTGTCCCTTCCTTCGGCATGCTCCCTATTATTGCAAATTTGCTGCACTCAATGACAAAATAGAAATAAAATTAAAATATTGGATGAGCAATAATCTGGTTTAGTAAAAAAAAATGCATTTTTTTTTACACTGGGTTAACCATTTGCAGTTGTGGATATGCATTTTGCATCATTTTTCCAAAAGTGCCTCAAAATTGCAAAAATTGCAGAAAAAAAATGCCATATTGTAAATGTTTCAGCTGTGGTCCTTTTTACTAAAATCATAAAAGGTTATCCAACTGAAAATGAAGTCTAGATGAGTCCACATCTTATGTATAAGTTGTTTCTTGGTATATTTACTTTAGAAAATAGATAAAATAGGGAAGTTGTATAAAACTGGAGCAAAAAGGGGGCGTGTCCGGATGAAGAGCTGAGCGGTCGCAGGCAGCGCTAGCTCTGTGCTTCTGCGGACCATTAGCGGCTCAAAGCAGCAGATAATGGCAGGGGAAACTTGCACAAATGCTCACCAGGCACACTCCGGGCAATGATGGGGTGCGTTACCAAGAGCAGGGGAGCAGCGCCGGGCAGGATCGTGGTCTTTGTGCTGGCGCCTGGGAAGAATCAAGATGGCCGCTGTGGCACTCACCATGCGGACGCCAGCAGTGTGGAGCGCTCTGGGGGGTCTGATCATCTGACACTGGGTCAGAACCTCACCAGAGAAGAGCATCAGCAGACCGGAGCAGGCATAGGGGGAGCCGGACAAATCTTCACCCAGGAGTCTGGAGAAATCATCAGGCAACAAACCGCAAGTATATGCACCTGACACAGGGCAGAGCTCCACTCCCATCACAGAGGCAACACTAAAGTTATTGCTACGTGAGCTAAAGCAGGCTATACATAGTGTTCTTATCTGCAGCGCTGGGGCGAGGAGCATTGCATCATTATCATTCCACATCAGTCTTAGGCTGTTTTCATATTAGTGTACCGGGGCTCTGCGAAGGGCTGCATACTTCCTCCCTGAAGCTCCGCCCACTTCCGAACTTCTTCTGTTTAGGTCCGTCTACTTCTGCATGCGTCCTGTGTACTTATCTTTAACATTGGGTACACAAGACATGCAGATGTATGCGGATGCGTTGTTTTGACGCGCCCGCCGACCACACAGGAACGCAATAAGCTGCATTTTGCGCAGACGGCGGGCACGTCAAAACGACGCATCCACATACATCCGCATACATCCGCATGTCTGCGGCAGATAAGAACACTCTATGTTAGCTACAATCATATGCTGGAGGAGACATTCCTCTTTCTGGACTCGAATCTCTACTAGAGTTGAGTGAAACGGGTCGAAAAATTTCAAAAGTCGCCGACTTTTGGTAAAGTCGGGTTTCATGAATCGAAACCCGACCCTAGGGTGAGGTCGGCCACGAGCTCGGTGACTTTAGCGCCAAAGTCGCGTTTCAAAAGTTTGTTTTCCGCCCTTTTTCAGCCAATCTCAGGATCCACGGACACTGTGGGCAACGTGATGACATAGGCAGGGGTCACCACCATCTTTGAGAAGGGCATGCAAGTGATTGGCATGCTTTGGGGGGCGTCACAGGGGGTATAAAAGGGCGTGCACGCCGACCGCCATGTTACTCATGCTGATCTCAGAATAGGGAGAGCTGCTGCTGCTGCTGATTCTGTAGGGAGAGCGTTAGGCAGGGAAGAAGATACCTAAAACTACTTCTGCTGCTAGCGATTTAGCCTGTACAGCACACCAGTTACTGTGCAGTGCAACGGGAGGCTATATTTTGGTGCATCAGCTCTGTTGGTTATTAGGCTGCCTTTTAAGGCTTCCTGATAGCTGCATTGCTGTTTTCCCACTGCTCTGCAAACTGCTTTTCTAAAAGCAATCCAAATTTTTTTTTTGTCCTGGTGAGGTACTGAGCGTGCATTTTTTCACACCATACAGCGGTGTACGCTCCTCACACAGTACCGGGTAACGGCTGTTATCACGGCCACAGTGAAGCTATCTGTGTGTGACTCTGTAAGAATAAGTCGAGGACATGTTCCGATCTTACAGACCTCCACCTTCTAGTTTTGTCTGCTTTTCAAACAGATAAGTATATTTGCTGTTTGATCACATTCAAAACTATAGAGAGACAGCGTGTGTCAGTCCGTATACTTAAAAAACACAGAGCTTGACAATTTTACGGACACCGGACAGCGGTGTACGTGCACGCTCCTCTCTCAGTACCTTGTAACGGCTGTTATCACGGCCACAGCGAAGCTATCTGTGTGTCACTCTGTAAGAATAAGTCGAGGACATGTTCCGTTCTTACAGACCTACACTCTAGGGAGATTCCTATTCTGCCCAATTCTATATACACCTTGTAGTTTGTCATACACTAGCCAATTTCTGCCTGTGACATAGTGGTGTGATATTCACTGGGCCTCACACAATCCAACAGTGTCCACAAGTGTGTTCAGAAATTCTACATCTCCCTTGTCCTATAGTGACATTTTTCACACCTGCGACATTGAGCCTGTGACATAGCAGTGTGATATTAACTGGGCCTCACACAACAGTGTCCACAAATGTGTTCAGAAATTCTGCATCTCCCCTGTCCTATAGTGACATTTTTCACACCTGCGACATTGAGCCTGTAACATAGCGGTGTGATATTAACTGGGACTCACACAACAGTGTCCACAAGTGTGTTCAGAAAGTCTACATCTCCCCTGTCCTATAGTGACATTTTTCACACCTGCGACATTCAGCCTGTGACATAGCGGTGTGATAGTAACTGGGCCTCACACAATCCAACAGTGTCCACAAGTGTGTTCAGAAATTCTACATCTCCCTTGTCCTATAATGACATTTTTCACACCTGTGACATTGAGCCTGTGACATAGCGGTGTGATATTAACTGGGTCTCACACAACAGTGTCCACAAGTGTGTTCAGAAATTCTACATCTCCCCTGTCCTATAGAGACATTTTTCAAACCTGCGACATTGAGCCTGTGACATAGCAGTGTGATAATAACTGGGCCTCACACAACAGTGTCCACAAGTGTGTTCAGAAATTCTACATCTCCCCTGTCCTATAGTGACATTTTTCACACCTACGACATTGAGCCTGTGACATAGCGGTGTGATAGTAACTGGGCCTCACACAATCCAACAGTGTCCACAAGTGTGTTCAGAAATTCTACATCTCCCCTGTCCTATAGTGACATTTTTCACACCTGCGACATTGAGTCTGTGACATAGCGGTGTGATATTAACTGGGCCTCACACAACAGTGTCCACAAGTGTGTTCAGAAATTCTACATCTCCCCTGTCCTATAGTGACATTTTTCACACCTGCGACATTGAGTCTGTGACATAGCGGTGTGATATTAACTGGGCCTCACACAACAGTGTCCACAAGTGTGTTGAGAAAGTCTACATCTCCCCTGTCCTATAGTGACATTTTTCACACCTGCGACATTGAGCCTGTGACATAGCGGTGTGATATTAACTGGGCCTCACACAATCCTACAGTGTCCACAAGTGTGTTCAGAAATTCAACGTCTCCCCTGTCCTATATACACCTTGTACCTTGTTTTACATTACTATATACTTTGTGGGATTTTGTGTACATTTTTATCAAAAATGAGGAAGGTTGGTGGAAGAGGCCGTGGAATTGGGCGGGGGTTGCCAGCTGGTAATGATGGTGTTGGTGGTGGATCTGATGGTAGTGGCAAAAGCAAAATAGGACCGAATGCAGGAGGTGTTGAGCCTGCGTCATCGTCTGGCTCCACAAGGCCTCGAAGGCTTAGTTTTCTAGGAGTTGGCAAACCGTTTTTAAAGCCAGAGCATCAGGAAAAAGTTTTGGCTTACATTGCTGACTCAGCCTCCAGCTCTATCGCCTCCTCTTCTGAAGTTGTAAAAAATAAAAGCACTGAGTCGTCATTGGAGGGTCATGTTCATGAACCACACCTTTCCTTGTGTCCTTCACCCCAACCAAGATTGAAGGATGACGCAGGCCATACAACTGATTACACCATGGAGCTGTTTTCACATACCATGCCTGGGTTATCAAGTGAAATGGTGAATTACCCAGGCCAAGATGAATCTGACATGGAGTGCACTGATGCACAGCCACTGATAGATGATTCTGCTGGTACATTCAGTCAGAGCACTACATTGTCCTCGCAGTGTAATGAGTCAGATTCTGACCCTGATGAGACTCAGGTGCCCCTTCCCGCATACTATACCACCATACACGGTGACACAGAGGAAGGTGCACATGACATTGAAGAGGAGGTGATGGATGACCCAGTTGTTGACCCAGATTGGCATCCATTGGGGGAAGAGGGTGCTGCTTCCAATAGCTCAGATGAGGAGGAGGAGCATCCACAGCAGACATCGACATCGCAACAGCTATTATCTGGCAGGCCCGGAGCACTCCAAAGACAGGTTCCAAAAATCAAAAGAGTTGCTGGACAGCTTGTCCAGACGGTCAAAATAGCACAGCGTGCTAGGCCGCAAAATGTCTTCCAAAGTAGGAAGAGTGCAGTGTGGCACTTTTTTGAAAAAAATCCTCATGATCAGGCCAAGGTTATCTGTAAGAAGTGCGCAAAGACCTTTAGCCGAGGCAAAAATCTGAAAAATTTGAATACCAGTTGCATGCTTAGACATTTAACCAGCATGCACTTGCAAGCGTGGACACAACACCAAACCTCAAGAACCACATGTGCAACTGATCACAAAGAAGGTAGTCAGCAACGCTACATTGTTTCCCCCACTGTAAGCCCACCGGTTAGCACAGCAGCAAATGTTGAGGTGTCGTTGCAAGGCCAAAGCAGTCAGGGAATCCCACTGTTATATCAACGAAAGACTGAATCTAGGCCATCAGAAAGAACATCAACTCCATCACCATCATCAACCCTCTCTCAGTCCGCCCTGTCCACCACTAGTTCCACCATATGCAGCTCTCAAGTCCAGCTCACCCTCCCAGAGACTATGAGTAGGTTAAGAAAGTACTCAGTCTCTCATCCGCGTACACTGGGTTTGAACGCCCACATTGCCAAACTAATCTCGTTAGAGATGATGCCCTAACAGTTGGTGGAAAGCGCAGCTTTCCGCGAACTCATGGCCTATGCAGTACCACGCTATGACCTACCCAGTCGCCACTTCTTCTCTCGCAAAGCCATCCCAGCCCTCCACCATCATGTGAAAGACATTATTGTCCATGCACTCAAGCAGTCAGTGAGTGGAAATGTGCACCTCACAACTGATGCATGGTCCAGTCGGCATGACCAGGGCCGTTACGTGTCCATCACTGCGCACTGGGTTAATGTGGTGGATGCAGGGTCCACAGGGGACAGCGGTGGTGGGACAGTGCTGCCTAGCCCACGGTATAGGAAACAGTTGGCTGTAGGCGTTCGACCCTCCTCCTCCTCCTCCAGAAGCGAAAGCTCATCCACAGAGCGCAGTCGTACGAGCACTCCATCTGCAGCTGCCACTGTTGCACGCGAGGTGTCCCCCTATCGAGCAGCTAGTGGAAAGCGTCAGCAGGCTGTGTTGCAGATGATGTGTTTGGGCGACAGACACACCGCCGAGGTGCTGGCCGAGTACTTTCAGCGACAAACTGAGTCATGGCTGGGCAGTATACATCTTGAGGCAGGCAAGGTAGTTAGTGATAACGGCCGTAATTTTGTGGCAGCCATAGCCCTTTCAAAACTCAGCCACATACCTTCATACCTTGCTTGGCTCACACCTTGAACCTGGTGGTGCAGAGCTTCCTCAACAATTATCCGGAGTTAACAGCCCTGCTCCAGACGGTGCGAAGACTGTGCGCGCACATCCGCCGGTCGCCTGGACACTCCATTCGTATGCAGAAGCTGCAGCGATTGCTCCACCTTCCCAACCACCGCCTCATTATCGACATTGCAACAAGGTGGAACTCCACCCCACACATGGTTGAGCGGCTGTGCGAACAGAGGCAGGCCATAATGCATTTGTGGGAGGATACACGGCCAGGCACTTTGAGAGCAGACATGGAGTTGACAGGTGTGCAGTGGTCGAAGCTGAAAGACCTCTGTAAAGTCCTTCAGTGTTTTGAGGAATGCACACGGCTGGTAAGTGCAGACGACGCCATCCTAAGCATGAGCATCCCACTTATGCGTCTGCTCATGCAAACTTTGACGCACCTTAAGGAGCAGGCGTCTGCAGCCAATGTTGACGAGGAGGAAGAGGAGGAGGGATTCCTTGATGGCATTCAGCCATTGTCTGCTCAGGGACCTCTCCTGGACGAGGTGGAGGAAGAAGAGGAGGAGGAGGATGATGATGGTGATGATTACTTAGGGGAGGAGGATGCATATTGTGGGGCAAGTGAAAATGTTGGCGTGGCAAGGTCTGGTACAGGGTTTGTGCGTGACTGGAGGGATGTGGATTTGCCAGAAAGTGCTCCTCCAACCAGCACTCGCAGTGCATCATTGACACCGGGAACATTGGCCCACATGTCAGATTATGCCTTGCAGATCCTAAAAAGGGACCCCCGCATTGCCAAAATGATGAACGATGACGACTACTGGTTGGCCAGCATCCTGGATCCACGCTATAAAGGCAAATTACAAAACATCATGCCACACGAGAACCTTGACCTAATATTGGCTAATAAACAAGCAACTCTGGTAAACCGGTTGGTTGAGGCATTCCCAGCACACAGCAGCGGTGATGGTTCTCACACGAGCCGTACGGGCCGGGGGCAGCTTGGCAGAGGTGTTCGTGGTGCACACAGCAGAAGTGGCGTTGGAGACAGGGGTTTCATGACAATGTTGTGGACTGATTTTTCAAGCACCGCTCACACAACTAGTAATACTGCATCGATGGAAAGTGACAGGAGACAGCAGTTGTCAACTATGGTTACAAACTACTTTTCCTCCCATATCGATGTTCTCCCGCACAGTTCATTCCCCTTTGACTATTGGGCCGCTAAACTGGACACCTGGCCTGAATTGGCACAATATGCCTTACAGGAGCTCGCTTGCCCAGCTGCAAGTGTGCTATCGGAAAGAGTCTTCAGTGCAGCTGGATCAATCCTGACAGAAAAAAGGACCCGTCTATCAACCCAAAATGTGGATGATCTAACCTTCATTAAAATGAACCATGCATGGGTTTCCAAGGATTTTGTCCCACCTTCCCTGATGACACATAGGGTGACAGAAAAATGGCTTGCTTTGGTCCTCCTCTTCCTGGGACTTGAACAATTTCGCCTTTTGCATCAGCTGAATGTCCAACATCAACATATGCCACTTTCTAAAACTCCCTAACTGTGCTGCCTCCCCCCCCATGGCTGGGGTCACCACCTAGCGCATGAAACCGTACGAGTGCCGTTGCCCTGGACAGGTGGGTAGGCCGACTCTTGGGCGCGGGCACTGGCACAGGGTCCCTCATAGTGCAATCAAGTGTCTCTGACGGTGGTGGTGCACACCCGCCGTCAGACACACCGCCGTACTATAAAGGGGCCCAGTGCCAGTACCGACGCCCACGAGTGGGCCCCCCTTGCTTGGGCAGGGCCCCAGCATTTGCAATCTTTACCTCTCCCTGCTCCTCCGCTGTGTAGTCTGGGCCGTCAAATCCATACTGGACCTGACACCGTCTGAGCCTGCCTCCTAATCTATAGACATATATTTTGAAAGTGTACACTATGCTATCCATTCATGTTATCCGGGGATACGGTACCCTTTCTCACCTTTGTGCAATCACGTGTAATCCATACTGGGCCTAACACCGTTTGAGCCTGCCTCCTGATCTATAGACATATATTTTGAATGTGTACACTATGCTATCCATACATGTTATCCGGGGATACGGTACCCTTTCTCACCTTTGTGCAATCACGTGTAATCCATACTGGGCCTGACACCGTCTGAGTCTGCCTCCTGATCTATAGACATATATTTTGAATGTGTAAACTATGCTATCCATACATGTTATCCGGGGATACGGTACCCTTTCTCACCTTTGTGCAATCACGTGTAATCCATACTGGGCCTGACACCGTTTGAACCTGCCTCCTGATCTATAGACATATATTTTGAATGTGTACACTATGCTATCCATACATGTTATCCGGGGATACGGTACCCTTTCTCACCTTTGTGCAATCACATGTAATCCATACTGGGCCTGACACCGTTTGAGCCTGCCTCCTGATCTATAGACATATATTTTGAATGTGTACACTATGCTATCTGTTGTGAGTTCATTTTCCCCTTCACCATTGAGGTCTGATTAACTCCCTCTTCTGGTGAAGGAAGGTAGTGAGGCTGATTACCAAGCATCTGGGCAGGATGATGATGACTGGGTGACGGGAATTGCTGACTGGATATAAGGCAGCCGACGCCCTTCTGCCTTGCTGGTGATCTCTCTGAGGGATTCTAGGAGACCAGTCTGATTCCTGCTCCTCAAAAGCTAAGTTTTCTGCTCTGTATTTTGCATTTGTGTTTTGGTTTTGTTTTTCCTTGTTTTTCTAGATTTCTGCCATTCTCTGCTGGGCTGTGCTGAATTCCTTTTTGCTCTGTCTTCTGAAAATACCTGAGTACTGATATAGTCTTTTTGAAGCCTAGCGTCTTCAGGGCTTTTTTCCCTATCAGCTGTTGGCTCTTGTTTTGATAGGGTTTTGGCGGATTACAGACAGCAGCTTTTCTATCCTGTCCTATGTAGTTAGCTTGGGCCCCATCGTTTGCTCAGCCTATCTTTCTATCTGTGTGAGTGTTTTTTCATTTTGCTTCACCGTCATTATATGTTGGGGGCTGCCTATTGCTTTGGGGTCTGCTCTGGGGCAGTTTAGATTTCCCTTTCTGTCTTTAGGCTATGTAGTTCTCCGGCTGTGATCGAGGGGTCTAGGGCACCGTAGGAACCCCCCACGGCTACTGCTAGTTGTTGTTGATAGGTTCAGGGGTCTGTAATCCGATAGCTGCAAACTTCTCTGGTTTTCTGGACTTAGCTAGTATTTCTGTTTTTGCCTCCTATGGTGACTCATTAATAACAGGGTCACCAGCCATACCGCAGATCCTAGGGTACTCAATAGCAGGAAAGAATTGTAAAAAAAAAAAAAAAAAGGTGTCAGAATTTCTCTGTGTATATTTTTTCCTCTATATCTCTGAGGCCGTAGGGGGAATTTTTTTTCTCTCAATGGAGATAAAGCAATTGTCTGATCGTGTGGAGCAGCTCGCTGCGGAAGTGCGGGGAATTTCCGCCTACCTTGCTCATTCACATGCTGCTGAACCAAAGATCCCTACTCCTGATGTGTTTTTTGGGGATCGGTCTAAATTTTTGAATTTCAAAAATAATTATAAATTATTTTTTGCCTTGAAGCCTAACTCGTCAGGGAGCTCCACGCAGCAGGTTAAAATTGTCATCTCTTTGCTGCTTGGCGATCCCCAGGATTGGGCGTTTTCTTTGAAACCAGATGATCCTATTCTGACTAATGTGAATGCATTTTTTCAAGCCTTGGGGTTGTTGTATGACGAACCTAATGCTATTGATCAGGCTGAAAAGACCCTGTTGGCATTGAGCCAGGGTCGAGATTCTGCAGAATTGTACTGTCAAAAATTCCGAAAGTGGGCGGTCCTTACTACCTGGAATGATAATGCCTTGGCAGCTCTCTTTCGGAAGGGTTTGTCAGAAGCCGTAAAAAATACTATGGCGGGATTTCCTGTTCTCTCTGGTCTTGACGATTCTATGTCATTAGCCATTCAGGTTGATCGGCGTTTACGTGAACGCAGGACTGCACAAGAGGTGTGGCCACCTGTTGAACAAGTGTCTGAACCTATGCAATGTGATAGAGTTTTGTCCAGGGAGCAACGTCAGGAGTTCAGAAGGCATAATAAGCTGTGTTTTTTTTGTGCAGATGCCTCGCATATTATTTCTGTCTGTCCTAAACGAGAGAAACGTTTTGCACACACGTTTTCTGTGGGTGGTGTTCAACCTAAGTTTCTTCTGGCAATTACTCTGATCTGCTCCCTGTCCACATTTTCCGCCAAGGCTTTAGTGGATTCGGGAGCAGCCCTGAACCTAATGGACTTGGATTTTGCTAAACGTTGTGGATTTCCGATGACACCTCTGCGGACACCTATCCCTTTGAGCGGGATTGATGCTACTCCTTTGGTGAAAAATAAACCTCAGTTTTGGACCCAGGTGGTAATGCGGGTCGCCCCAGACCATCAAGAAAATTGCAGATTTTTGGTGTTGCATAATTTGCATGATACCATTGTTCTGGGGTTTCCCTGGTTGCAAATTCATAATCCAGTTTTGGATTGGAAATCTGTGTCTGTGGTTAGTTGGGGTTGTCGGTGTGCCCATAGTGAGGCTCCGGTTTTTCCACCTCACCTCAGTCGCATGATGTTCCTGACTATTTGGCGGATTTTTATAATGTATTTAGTGAGAATGAGTCTGCGTCTTTGCCTCCTCTTAGGAGTTATGACTGTGCAATTGAACTGAGCCCGGGGTGTAAATTTCCCAAGGGTCGGCTCTTCAATTTATCTGTACCCAAGCACGAGGCTATGCGATCCTATATTAAGGAGGCGTTGGAGAAGGGTCATATTAGACCATCCTCTTCACCCTTAGGTGCTGGGTTTTTTTTCGTGGCCAAAAAGGATGGTTCATTAAGGCCTTGTATTGATTATCGTGCCCTCAACAAAATTACTATTAAATATCAGTATCCGTTACCCCTGATTTCGGATCTATTCTCCAGAGTTAAAGGTGCTTGCTGGTTTACCAAGCTTGACCTCAGGGGGACGTATAATCTTATCCGCATTAAGCATGGGGATGAATGGAAGATGGCATTTAATACTCCGGAGGGACATTTTGAGTACCTGGTGATGCCTTTTGGGCTCACTAATGCCCCTTCTGTCTTCCAGTGCTTCATGAACAATATTTTCCGAGACTTTGTGGATAAATTTTTGATTATCTATCTGGATGATATTTTGATCTTCTCCAAGGATTGGGATTCTCATGTGGAACATGTTCGGACTGTGTTCCGGATCTTGAGGGAGAATTCCCTGTATTTCAAAGGATCGAAATGCCTTTTTGGGGTACAGAGGATTTCTTTTTTGGGATTTATTTTGTCTCCGTCAACTATTGAAATGGACCCGGCCAAGGTACAGGCCATTTTTGATTGGGTTCAGCCCACTTCTTTGAAGGCCCTCCAGAAGTTTTTGGGTTTTGCTAATTTTTATCGGAAATTTATAGCAAAATTTTCTAGTATTGCCAAGCCATTGACTGATCAGACTAAGAAGGGTGCTGATGTGTTGAATTGGTCTCCGGAGGCTGTTTCTTCCTTTCAGGAGCTGAAGCAAAGAATCACTTCTGCCCCGGTTTTGCGGCAACCTGATGTCTCACTCCCGTTCCAGGTAGAGGTGAACGCCTCTGAGATTGGTGCAGGAGCTGTTTTGTCCCAAAAGGATCCTGTAACATCTAAAATGAATTTCTGTGCTTTCTTTTCCCGAAAGTTCTCTCCATCTGAACGTAACTATGATGAGGGGAATCGGGAACTGTTAGCCATGAAATGGGCATTTGAGGAGTGGAGACATTGGTTGCAGGGAGCTAAACATCAAGTCGTGGTCCTCACTGACCACAAGAATTTGATTTACCTGGAGTCGGCCAAATGCTTGAACCCTAGACAGGCTAGGTGGGCCTTGTTTTTTACACGTTTTGATTTTGTGGTCTCTTTTCTTCCTGGCACTAAGAATGTCAAGGCTGACGCTCTCTCTAGGAGCTTCTTTGCTGATTCTCCTGTGGTGACCAAGCCTGCTACCATCTTAGGCGAAGGGGTAGTTCTTTCTGCCATCTCGCCTGATTTGAGACGTGCTCTGGAAGAGTTCCAGGAGGACAAACCTGAGCGTTGTCCCAGTGGGAAGTTGTATGTTCCTGACCAGTGGAAGAAGAGAGTGATGTCTGAAGTTCATTGCTCTGCATTGGCTGGTCTTCCAGGTATTTTTGGTACTAGAGATCTGGTGAGTCGGTCTTTTTGGTGGCCCGCCTTGTCTCATGATGTCAGGAATTTTGTGCAGTCCTGTGGGACTTGCTCCCGGTCTAAACCTTGTTCTCGCTCTAGTGGGTTGTTGATGCCTTTGCCGGTCCCCAGGAGGCCATGGACCCATATTTCAATGGATTTCATCTCTGATATGCCTGTCTCTCAGAGAATGACTGTTATTTGGGTGATTTGTGATAGGTTCTCTAAGATGGTTCATCTTGTACCACTCCCTAAGTTGCCATCTTCCTCTGAGTTGGTGCCCCTGTTTTTGCAACAGGTGGTTCGCTTGCACGGGATTCCTGAGAACATTGTATCTGACAGGGAAGTTCAGTTTGTGTCTAGATTTTGGAGGACCTTCTGTTCCAAGCTGGGAATTCAGTTGTCCTTCTCCTCTGCTTTTCACCCTCAGACCAATGGGCAGACGGAGAGAACAAACCAGACCTTGGAGTCGTATTTGAGATGTTTTATTTCCGCTGATCAGGATGATTGGGTTTCATTTTTACCCTTGGCCGAATTTGCTTTAAATAATAGAGCTAGTTCTGCCACTTTGATGTCACCTTTTTTTTGTAACTTTGGGTTTCATCCTCGATTTTCTTCAGGGCAGGTGGAGCCTTCTGCCTGCCCAGGTGTTGACACTGTGGTGGAGAGAATGCACCAGATCTGGGACCAAGTGGTGGATAAGTTATCTCTCTCCCAGGAAAAGGCCCAGCGGTTTTCCAACCGACATAGGACCATTGGTCCCCAGTTTAAGGTTTGTGATATGGTTAGGTTATCATCAAAAAATATCGCTATGAAGGTGGCTTCTCCTAAGTTTAAGCCTAGATTTATTGGACCTTACAAGATTTTGGAGATTATTAATCCGGTCTCTTTTCGTTTGGCTCTTCCTGTCACATTTAAAATCCATAATGTGTTTCATAAGTCCTTGTTGAAGAGGTTTGTTGAACCAGTAGTTCCTGGGATGGCACCTCCGGACCCTGTATTGGTTGAAGGTAACATGGAATATGAGGTAGAGAAGATACTGGATTCCTGTCTGGCTAGACGGAGACTCCAGTATTTGGTTAAGTGGAAGGGTTATGGTCAGGATGATAATTCCTGGGTCTCTGCTTCTGATATTCATGCCAAAAGATTGGTGGCGTGAATGAGGGTTCGGTGACCCCTCCTCAAGGGGGAGGTATTGTTGTGAGTTCATTTTCCCCTTCACCATTGAGGTCTGATGAACTCCCTCTTCTGGTGAAGGAAGGTAGTGAGGCTGATTACCAAGCATCTGGGCAGGATGATGATGACTGGGTGACGGGAATTGCTGACTGGATATAAGGCAGCCGACGCCCTTCTGCCTTGCTGGTGATCTCTCTGAGGGATTCTAGGAGACCAGTCTGATTCCTGCTCCTCAAAAGCTAAGTTTTCTGCTCTGTTTTTTGCATTTGTGTTTTGGTTTTGTTTTTCCGGATTTCTGCCATTCCCTGCTGGGGTGTGCTAAATTCCTTTTTGCTCTGTCTTCTGAAAATACCTGAGTACTGATATAGTCTTTTTGAAGCCTAGCGTCTTCAGGGCTTTTTTCCCTATCAGCTGTTGACTCTTCTTTTGATAGGGTTTTGGCAGATTACAGACAGCAGCTTTTCTATCCTGTCCTATGTAGTTAGCTTGGGCCCCATCGTGTACTCAGCCTATCTTTCTATCTGTGTGAGTGTTTTTTCATTTTGCTTCACCGTCATTATATGTTGGGGGCTGCCTATTGCTTTGGGGTCTGCTCTGGGGCAGTTTAGATTTCCCTTTCTGTCTTTAGGCTATGTAGTTCTCCGGCTGTGATCGAGGGGTCTAGGGCACCGTAGGAACCCCCCACGGCTACTGCTAGTTGTTGTTGATAGGTTCAGGGGTCTGTAATCTGATAGCTGCCGACTTCTCTGGTTTTCTGGACTTAGCTAGTATTTCTGTTTTTGCCTCCTACGGTGACTCATTCATAACAGCTATCCATACATGTTATCCAGGGATACGGTACCCTTTCTCACCTTTGTGCAATCACGTGTAATCCATACTGGGCCTGACACCGTCTGAGCCTGCCTCCTGATCTATAGACATATATTTTGAATGTGTATACTATGCTATCCATACATGTTATCCGGGGATACGGTAACCTTTCTCACCTTTGTGCAATCACGTGTAATCCATACTGGGCCTGAGAACGGCTGGCGAGCTGTTAAGCAAGCTACAGCACCTGTGGTTTGCACACGTAAGTTTTTCATTTTTTCAGGAATGACGGTTAGGCCTAATTCCGGAACTGCGGTTGACCTGCACTTACTGGGAAATCATCGTTCGCGGGTAATAATTGTAATCCCAGATCCCCATCACTAACGTTGTTCAGCGGGTTATCTGCACCTGTAAGCGACAAACGCTGGCCTTTTCAGTGTAGCGCACACGCAGCCACGGACATGTAAGGACATGACACACCAGTTATTGGCCAATCTCACATGCCAGAGCCTCGCGTGTCCCTCTAGTAAGCTGGACTCGGACCACGGGGCATGACGGAGTCTCGTTCGTTAACGGAAATAAGCTTGCAATGTGTGCATCTTTTTTGTGGCTGGATGGTTGAGGTTGCCCATGTTGAGTTAAATTACGCCGTAGGCTCCACTCCTGGTGGTGCCCTTCTGGACATTTCTTTAAGGTTCAGCTTTGCAACCATACTGCCCACGTAAAACCAACACTTTGCCTTCATGAACGCTGTTTGGAGGGTCGTGACTCGTGGGAATAACGCCGCCCAATAAGTTAACCTGCTAGAGAGATCCTTCGTTGCTCCCAAGCATGACATCACACTCCCTAGGAGGAAGGTAATGCCACTGTGGCGACCGAACTCCTGGGGGCGACACAAGTGCACTGATGCCCAGCCACTGCTCGATGAATCTGCTGGTACATTGACCCAGACCACTACATTCCCCTCGCACGCTACACGGCCTGAATCTGACCCTGATGAAACTCAGGTTACCCTTCCCATATACAGTTCCATCTTACACGGTGACAAAGAGGAAGCTGCAGATGAAAGTGCAGGTTCGGCACACCCGCCGTCAGACACACCACCGTACTATCAGGGGCCCTGTGCCAGTGCCGTTGCCAACAAGTGGGCCCCCCCTGCTTGCTCAGGATCACAGCACTTGCAAGGTTGAAATACTGTGCAGTGAGATGGAAGTTGGGGACGACGAGGAGTCCAGACTAGTACAGGGATTCCCTAGCGAGGAGACTTATTTCATTGTTTTCAATGTTGGGACAGCAATTTTTGGGGAGCACTATACTCTAGAGAATGATAGATGGGGCCCACCATACACTGGAACATTCCAAAGGTGGACATCAGACACTGGAGCAGCATTTACAGGGCCCATTATACACTAGAGCATTAGAAATGGGGCCCATTATGTTTGGAGCATTATTTGGGCCCATAAGACAGTGGAGCTTCATCCATGGGGACCAACATATACTGTAGCATTATGTGGAGCTCATCATATATTGTTTCAAACATTATATGGGACCAATGATTCTGTATGGAGAAATAGATGGGCCTCGTCATGAGATGTAAAAAGTGAAGTATTTTTCATTGTACTATACCGCTATTTCTCTGCCGTATCGGAGCATCATGAGTTGTGGTATGTGTTAAAGGGGCACTCTTTTGCCCAGGGCACATGAAAACCTGGAGCCAGCCCCACCCCCCCACAACTTTAGCCAAATAACCCCCATTTTTCAGTGCGTAACTAGTATTATGAAGTTAATTAAGGTTGACAAGCTTAAGTAAGAAGAATTGATGCTTTTGGCATTCAAATGGGCACTGTAGGTGTGTTTCCTGTCCTCCTCTCACTGCCGACTTTAATTCCCCATTGACTTACATTGGGTTTTGTGTTTCGGTCGGACCCCCGACTTTTCCCTATAGTCGGCCGATTTTGCTCGACCCGACTTTTGGAAAAGTCGGGTTTCATGAAACGAAGCTCAACCCTAAAAAAGCAAAAGTCGCTCAACTCTAATCTCCACAAATGGGAGACTGATCTGCAATGTGTGATCACTCCAGGTCAATGGCCGACGTCCTTCTCAATGATAGGGACACACTCTAAGTGCACCAATCACCTGGAGAATGCCAGAAAGCTGCTGTACAGGTGGTACTTAACACCATACAGATTTTCTAAGATCTACCACAACTCCCCAGATGTGCGCTGGAGGTGCAGAGATGCTAGCGCAGATATGATACATGTCTGGTGGAAGTGCCATAAAGTGGAGTGGCTCTGGGACGCAATCTCTCACTTAGTGTGTCAAATTAGTGGCATCCCAATGAAAATTGGTAAAGAGCAGGCGCTTCTGACGATTAACCTGGATTTAATTCCGTATGAGTCCAGGACAGTGATTGCACACATCCTTATAGCTACTAAAATTAAAATTGCAGGATACTGGAAAAACCCCAAATGTCCGTCATTGACTGAGATTGTGGCATTGGTGAATGATAATTGTATATCAGAGAAGATAACCACCAATAATACAATATCTCAGGAAATGGGACAGCTGACTATCATTTAGACTAAACACTGTGGTCATAGAGATATAATAGAGCTATTGAAGGTAATATACAGTATAATAATCTAATGTCATCACCCCTTCCCTTCCCCATTCTTTTCCCCATAATATTTAGTTATGTTAAAATTAGATTAGATTAGATTAGATTAGATTAGATTAGATTAGATAAACTTTATTGATCCCGGAGGAAATTACAGTATTACAGCAGCAGAACAAAGATCAAGAACATTACAAGAACAATACACACTTTACAAAATAAGTCTATATGGACAGCAGATGCGGATAGACTGGTACTTGTAACTCACCAATTCCCCCCCATACACTTTGAACTTCATTTAGTCTTGGGATGCTTTACACTTATACATTTGTTAAACATCCCCACAGCTGTCGGAACAAACGATTTTCTATATCTTTCCTTTTTACACATTAGTTGGAGTAGACGCTTGCTGAATGTGCTCTTTTGCTTCGCAAACAGTTCATAGAGCGGGTGTGTATTGTTGCTCATTATAGCCTTGCATTTCTTAGTAATTCTATCCTCTAATACCTCCTCGAAAGTCCTGAGTTGTAGACCCACCGCCGCACTAGCCTTCTTGATAAGTTTATTCAGCTTATTCGCGTCAGCTGTGCGCACACTACTACCCCAGCATATAATTGCATCAAAGATTGCACTCGCCACAATGGATTGGTAGAACATTTCAAGCATTTTGCTACACACATTAAACGACCTTAACTTCCTTAGGAAGTAAAGTCTACTCATCCCTTTCTTGCAAACCTTCTCCATATGGCACCTCCAATCAAGCTTGCTGTCCAGGTGAACCCCCAAATATTTGAAATTCTCCACCATCTCCACATCCTGACCATCAATAGTGATAGGTAAGCAATCCTTCATGCACCTTCCATAACTCAACACCAGCTCCCTGGTTTTCTTTACGTTGAGTTCTAAATGGTTAGCCTGGCACCAGTCAACAAAGTCCAAAACCACCCTTCTGTATTCCTCCTCCCCCCGGTCTCTCTCAATACCTCCGACTATCACTGAGTCATCAGAGTACTTCTGAAGGTGACAAAGGTCTGATTTATACTGAAAATCAGCTATTAATATTATATTATTAATATTAATATATATTAATTAATTATTAATTAATTAATTTATTAATTTATTAATTAATTTATTAATTAATTATTAATTAATTAATTAATATATATTAATATTATTAATATTAATATTAATATTATGTTTAGCTGTCAAATGATTGAAAAAGATATTGTAACGATATACAAAGGTGGGAGGCTAAATTGTTGTAAAATATGACTTTATAAAACTAATCAAAAGTTTATGGTTAAAAACCGAAGCTAAAGAAAGGTGGTGTAGTTTCCCATAGTAACTATATTAATTCCACTTTATTTTTCCACGGCCCTTAAAAAAATATACTGCATTCACAATAATTTGGTAACAATTACAGTGCTGTCAGTCATTCCAAAAGGTTAATAAACCTGAAACCTGAATATTTAAGAAAGTAAAAGTGTGGTTTTGTCTTTCTTAGCAGTATCTATTTGTGTGTGTAAGGAGGTGAACAACAGGAAGAGTCGAGGGAGAGTTGCCTCCTCTGCTCGGTGCCCGGAACCATTGAGCAGGGCAGCAGGTTCCCTGGGGGACACAAAAGTAGCCTGTTCAGCAGCCAGGAACAGGAAGGGAGGAGAGCAGAGAGCGGGAAAAGCATGCCGTTTTTTCTCAGAGCAGCGCAGACATCAGACAGGGAAGGAGGCTGACACAGAGCAGGGAGAGAGATCTCCGGTTCAATCGCCAGAGTCAGAGAGACCGCAGACAAAGACTGCAGGCCGTAAGTACGTGATGCTGGGTACTGCAGTGTCAGGAAGGTTGCGCACTCACCCCTGTGATAAGACGCTTCCCTGCATAGAGACTGTGTCCTGTGATAAGACGCTTCCCTGGCTAGAGACTGTGTTCTGTGATAAGACGCTTCCCTGCCTAGAGACTGTGTTCTGTGACAAGACGCTTCCCTGCCTAGAGACTGTGTTCTGTGACAAGACGCTTCCCTGCAAAGAGACTGCATTCTGTGCTGAGATTTCTTCCTGCAAAGAGACTATGCTATGTGCTGAGACTTTTCCCTGTAAAGAGACTGCGCCCAGTGACAGAGCTGTTATCTGCTTGGAGAGACTGAACCACGTACGAAGTTCCGGTGACCTTTGTGTTAATGCAGAGCCCCTGATTCCGTTGGAAAAGCACCGCTACGGAGTAGGACAGAAGGACCTGGGACATAGGGGACATGGTTTGTCTCATGCCCCTCTTGGTCCCGCAATAACCCCTCATACCTCGGCTGGACATTGTTAAAGGCGCAGGATACAGAGTACTTCAGACTACAAGCACTGCTGGTGATTCGGCGCCAACGTTGGAGAAGAGTGACCCCTTCAATCAAGACCCCTGCAGACTAAGTTCCCCCATAGGAAAATTACCTTTATTACTGTTCATTACTGTTCATGCTTTTTTGGCCACTTGCTTAACTCGTTTTCATTATATTCATACCTACACTGTTCATCTCTTCAGTGTTATTCCCTGTAAATAAACCTCCCTTTAACTGTTGCTCCGTCTGTTCTGTGGTGACATACTCATTCCTGCAGGTGTATTACATGTGTATAGTTATTGAGCACCTATTAATGTATAGAATTATTATGCAATTAAATGTAAAACAACAATTTTCCCATCTGAATTGTTTATTATCATCTAATAAAGTGAGAATTGTCATCAAACAATTACAAATATTGTTGACATTAAAAAAAAAAATCAGTGACCAATATGCTGCTCTTCTTTTCAATAACAGTCATAAGCCTTCCATCCATGAAATCGGTCAGTTTCTGAAACTGTTGACGATCAATTTTTTTTGGCAGCACCAACCACAGCCTCACAGACAATGTTCAGAGAGGTGACTGTTTTCCTTTACTGCAAAGCTCCCGTTTAAGAAGGGCCTGCAAGTTCTCAATTAGGTTTAGATCATTTGAGGAAAGGGCTGTCATTATTTTTTCATCTTTACAGAAAACCTGTCAGGTCCCTTGTGCACCCAGACCCACTAGAAGTTGTGTCTACATATCTAAATACCCTGCCAAACATTCCCTTTATTACATTAAACACATAAACAGATTTTTAGAAAAAGTATTTCTAAAGTCCATTTATGTTATGTAAATGAAGCCTTTGACTAGTCAATGGGACATTAGTGTCCCCAGACTAGTTGGCCAAATTAGCATGTTATATCACTCCCCCGGAAGAAGATGGTTGCGAAATGCGCATCAGGGTGAGGGGACGCTGAGCGGATCTCTGCTGGTGTTTGGGTTGTCCACAAACAGGTATATTTGATTCCATTTAAACACTCTTTTATCTTGATCTATCCAATTTGCATAGTGTATTTTAGCACTTAGCTTCAGGACCAATTGCATCTATGGTAATAGAAATTTGTGAGATGACACAGGAATATCGTGGATTCTGATACCCCATACTTTATACTAGTCTTTCCCTCTCTATATTTACCAGAACAGAGTCTCATGTCATGCTTTCTATGTATTTATGCCAGTGTATTGTTGTTTTGTGAGACCATGTAATTGATTTTGGATTCTTCTCTGGACCACGGTATGGGAGGGCCATTGTACTGTCATTATACCCCACTCATAAGTGCATTGTCTAATTTTTTTTTCTTTTAATTATTTTTTTCTAATATTGACTAGTTCAGCATCCCCTTTATGGCATTTTCTGCTTTTTTAATTATATGTGTTAAGGTGTTTGAATAAAATATTGTTTTTTATATTTTTTTGATCACTCCATTACTCGAGCGTATTCACCACACGGTTTTGGGTTAAGCGCTTTTGCACGTAGGGCAAAGAAATGCCCAAGAAGGATGGGAGATTTTGTTAAATAAAATTCTCACCGCACAATCTGTAACAATCCTGAAAAGAAGAAAGAATTGGAAGCATTTAAAGAGACCAAAGTAGAAGAACACAGAACTTAATCACTTGTTAAAAAAGAAAAAAGAAATGTATATTAAATGGAAAGAGGGGGCCATATCTAAAGAAGAATATACGGTAATTCTGTTTTCAGGGAATGCAGGGCAAGAGTTAGAAGGGCTCAAGCCAGTAATGAAGTAAGGTTTGCAAGGGAGACCAAAAGTAGCAAAGAAGGATTTTGGGGGTATGTCAAAAGTAGAGTTGAGCGACTTTTGTTTTTTTAGGGTCGCGTTTCGTTTCGTGAAACCCGACTTTTCCAAAAGTCGGGTCGAGCAAGATCGTCCGATTATAGGGAAAAGTCGGGGTCGTCTCGAAACACGAAACCCAATGTAAGTCAATGGGGAATAAAAGTCGGCAGTGAGAGGAGGACAGGAAACACACCTACAGTGCCCATTTGAATGCCAAAAGCATCAATTCTTCTTTCTTAAGCTTGTCAACCTTAATTAACTTCATAATACAAGTTACGCACTGAAAAATGGGGGTTATTTGGCTACAAACTGTGGGGGGGGAGGGCTGGCTCCAGGTTTTCATGTGCCCTGGGCAAAAGAGCGCCCCTTTAACACATACCACAACTCATCATGCTCCGATACGGCAGAGAAATAGCGGTATAGTACAATGAAAAATACCTCACTTTTTACATCTCATGACGAGGCCCATCTATTTCTCCATACAGAATCATTGGTCCCATATAATGTTTGAAACAGTATATGATGAGCTCCACATAATGCTACAGTATATGTTGGTCCCCATGGATGAAGCTCCACTGTCTTATGGGCCCAAATAATGCTCCAAACATAATGGGCCCCATTTCTAATGCTCTAGTGTATAATGGGCCCTGTAAATGCTGCTCCAGTGTCTGATGTCCACCTTTGGAATGTTCCAGTGTATGGTGGGCCCCATCTATCATTCTCCAGAGTATAGTGCTCCCCAAAAATTGCTGTCCCAACATTGAAAACAATCAAATAAGTCTCCTCGCTAAGGAATCCCTGTACTTGTCTGGACAGGTGCTGTAGCTTGCTTAACAGCTCGCCAGCCGTTCTCACGCCCAGTATGGATTACACGTGATTGCACAAAGGTGAGAAAGGGTACCGTATCCCCAGATAACATGTATGGATAGCGTACACATTCAAAATATATGTCTCAGGAGGCAGGCTCAGACGGTGTTAGGCCCAGTATGGATTGCACATGATTGCACAAAGGTTAGAAAGGGTACCGTATCCCCGGATAACATGTATGGATAGCGTACACATTCAAAATATATGTCTATACAGCATGAGGCAGGCTCAGACGGTGTTAGGCCCAGTATGGATTGCACGTGATTGCACAAAGGTTAGAAAGGGTACCGTATCCCTGGATAACATGTATGGATAGCGTACACATTCAAAATATATGTCTATACAGCATGAGGCAGGCTCAGACGGTGTTAGGCCCAGTATGGATTGCACGTGATTGCACAAAGGTTAGAAAGGGTACCGTATCCCTGGATAACATGTATGGATAGCGTACACATTCAAAATATATGTCTATACAGCATGAGGCAGGCTCAGACGGTGTTAGGCCCAGTATGGATTGCACGTGATTGCACAAAGGTTAGAAAGGGTACCTTATCCCTGGATAACAAGTATGGATAGCGTACACATTCAAAATATATGTCTCAGGAGGCAGGCTCAGACGGTGTTAGGCCCAGTATGGATTGCACGTGATTGCACAAAGGTTAGAAAGGTTACCGTATCCCTGGATAACATGTATGGATAGCGTACACATTCAAAATATATGTCTCAGAAGGCAGGCTCAGACGGTGTTAGGCCCAGTATGGATTGCACGTGATTGCACAAAGGTTAGAAAGGGTACCGTATCCCTGGATAACATGTATGGATAGCGTACACATTCAAAATATATGTCTATACAGCATGAGGCAGGCTCAGACGGTGTTAGGCCCAGTATGGATTGCACGTGATTGCACAAAGGTTAGAAAGGGTACCGTATCCCTGGATAACATGTATGGATAGCGTACACATTCAAAATATATGTCTATACAGCATGAGGCAGGCTCAGACGGTGTTAGGCCCAGTATGGATTGCACGTGATTGCACAAAGGTTAGAAAGGGTACCGTATCCCTGGATAACATGTATGGATAGCGTACACATTCAAAATATATGTCTCAGGAGGCAGGCTCAGACGGTGTCAGGCACAGTATGGATTTGACGGCCCAGATTACACAGCGGAGGAGCAGGGAGAGGTAAAGATTGCAAATGCTGGGGCCCTGCCCAAGCAAGGGGTGCCCACTCGTGGGCGTCGGTACTGGCACTGGGCCCCTCATAGTACAGCGGTGTGTCTGACGGCGGGTGTGCACCACCACCGTCAGAGACACTTGATTGCACTATGAGGGACCCTGTGCCAGTGCCCGCGCCCAAGAGTCGGCCTACCCACCTGTCCAGGGCAACGGCACTCGCACGGTGTCGTGCGGTAGGTGGTGACCCCGGCCATGGGGGGGGAGGCAGCACAGTTAGGGAGTTTTAGAAGTGGCATATGTTGATGTTGGACATTCAGCTGATGCAAAAGGCGAAATAGGTGAAGTACCAGGAAGAGGTGGACCAAAGCAAGCCATTTTTCTGTCACCCTATGTGTCATCAGGGGAAGGTGGGACAAAATCCTTGGAAACCCATGCATGGTTCATTTTAATGAAGGTTAGATCATCCACATTTTGGGTTGACAGACGGGTCCTTTTTTCTGTCAGGATTGATCCAGCTGCACTGAAGACTCTTTCTGATAGCACACTTGCAGCTGGGCAAGCGAGCTCCTGTAAGGCATATTGTGCCAATTCAGGCCAGGTGTCCAGTTTAGCGGCCCAATAGTCAAAGGGGAATGACCTGTGTGGGAGAACATCGATATGGGAGGAAAAGTAGTTTGTTACCATAGTTGACAACTGCTGTCTCCTGTCACTTTCCATCGATGCAGTATTACCAGTTGTGTGAGCGGTATTTGAAAAATCAGTCCACAACATTGTCATGAAACCCCTGTCTCCAACGCCACTTCTGCTGTGTGCACCACGAACACCTCTGCCAAGCTGCCCCCGGCCCGTACGGCTCGTGTGAGAACCATCACCGCTGCTGTGTGCTGGGAATGCCTCAAGCAACCGATTTACCAGAGTCGCTTGTTTATTAGCCAATATTAGGTCAAGGTTCTCCTGTGGCATGATGTTTTGTAATTTGCCTTTATAGCGTGGATCCAGGATGCTGGCCAACCAGTAGTCGTCATCGTTCATCATTTTGGCAATGCGGGGGTCCCTTTTTAGGATCTGCAAGGCATAATCTGACAGGTGGGCCAATGTTCCCGGTGTCAATGATGCACTGCGAGTGCTGGGTGGAGGAGCACTTTGTGGCAAATCCACATCCCTCCAGTCACGCACAAACCCTGTACCAGACCTTGCCACGCCAACATTTTCACTTGCCCCACGAGATGCATCCTCCTCCCCTAAGTAATCATCCCCATCATCCTCCTCCTCCTCCTCTTCTTCCTCCACCTCGTCCAGGAGAGGTCCCTGAGCAGACAATGGCTGAATGTCATCAAGGATTCCCTCCTCCTCTTCCTCCTCATCAACATTGGCTGCTGACGCCTGCTCCTTAAGGTGCGTCAAAGTTTGCATGAGCAGACGCATAAGTGGGATGCTCATGCTTAGGATGGCGTTGTCTGCGCTTACCAGCCGTGTGCATTCCTCAAAACACTGAAGGACTTTACAAAGGTCTTTCAGCTTCGACCACTGCACACCTGTCAACTCCATGTCTGCTCTCAAAGTGCCTGGCCGTGTATCCTCCCACAAATGCATTATGGCCTGCCTCTGCTCGCACAACCGCTCCACCATGTGCAGGGTGGAGTTCCACCTTGTTGCAATGTCGATAATGAGGCGGTGGTTGGGAAGGTGGAGCAATCGCTGCAGCTTCTGCATACGAACGGAGTGTACAGGTGACCGGCGGATGTGCGCGCACAGTCTTCGCACCTTCTGGAGCAGGGCTGTTAACTCCGGATAATTTTTGAGGAAGCACTGCACCACCAGGTTCAAGGTGTGAGCCAAGCAAGGTATGTGGCTGAGTTTTGAAAGGGCTATGGCTGCCACAATATTACGGCCGTTATCACTAACTACCTTGCCTGCCTCAAGATGTACACTGCCCAGCCATGACTCAGTTTGTCGCTTCAAGTACTCGGCCAGCACCTCGGCGGTGTGTCTGTCGCCCAAACACATCATCTGCAACACAGCCTGCTGACGCTTTCCACTAGCTGCTCGATAGGGGGACACATCGTGTGCAACAGTGGCAGCTGCAGATGGAGTGCTCGTACGACTGCGCTCTGTGGACGAGCTTTCGCTTCTGGAGGAGGTGGAGGAGGAGGAGGGTCGAACGCCTACAGCCAACTGTTTCCTATACCGTGGGCTAGGCAGCACTGTCCCACCACCGCTGTCCCCTGTGGACCCTGCATCCACCACATTAACCCAGTGCGCAGTGATGGACACGTAACGGCCCTGGCCATGCCGACTGGACCATGCATCAGTTGTGAGGTGCACCTTTCCGCTCACTGACTGCTTGAGTGCATGGACAATGCGGTCTTTCACATGATGGTGGAGGGCTGGGATGGCTTTGCGAGAGAAGAAGTGGCGACTGGGTAGGTCATAGCGTGGTACTGCATAGGCCATGAGT
The DNA here is from genome assembly GCF_039654945.1 of Dendrobates tinctorius. NCBI lineage: Eukaryota > Metazoa > Chordata > Amphibia > Anura > Dendrobatidae > Dendrobates > Dendrobates tinctorius. The sequence continues at coordinate 17,092,503 of NW_027361750.1, read as the reverse complement.
TCGCGGAAAGCTGTGCTTTCCACCAACCGAAAGGGCATCATCTCAAACGAGATTAGTTTGGCAATGTGGGCGTTCAAACCCAGTGTACGCGGATGAGAGACTGAGTACTTTCTTCACCTACTCATAGTGTCTGGGAGGGTGAGCTGGACTTGAGAGCTGCATATGGTGGAAGTAGCGGTGGACAGGGCGGACTGAGAGAGGGTTGATGATGGTGATGGAGTTGGTGTTCTTTCTGATGGCCTAGAATCAGTCTTTCGTTGATATAACAGTGGGATTCCCTGACTGCTGTGGCCTTGCAACGACACCTCAACATTTGCTGCTGTGCTAACCGGTGGGCTTACAGTGGGGGAAACAATGTAGCGTTGCTGACTACCTTCGTTGTGATCAGTTGCACATGTGGCACTTGAGGTTTGGTGTTGTGTCCACGCTTGCAAGTGCATGCTGGTTAAATGTCTAAGCATGCAACTGGTATTCAAATTTTTCAGATTTTTCCCTCGGCTAAAGGTCTTTGCGCACTTCTTACAGATAACTTTGGCCTGATCATGAGGATTTTGTTCAAAAAAGTGCCACACTGCACTCTTCCTACTTTGGCAGACATTTTGCGGCCTAGCACGCTGTGATCTTTTGACCCTCTGGACAAGCTGTCCAGCAACTCTTTTGATGTTTGGAACCTGTCTTTGGAGTGCTCCGGGCCTGCCAGATAACAGCTGTTGCGATGTCGATGTCTGCTGTGGATGCTCCTCATCTGAGCTATTGGAAGCAGCACCCTCTTCCCCCAATGGATGCCAATCTGGGTCAACAACTGGGTCATCCATCACCTCCTCTTCTATGTCATGTGCACCTTCCTCTCTGTCACCGTGTATGGTGGTATAGTGTGCGGGAAGGGGCACCTGAGTCTCATCAGGGTCAGAATCTGGCTCTGTACACTGCGAGGACAATGTAGTGCTCTGAGTGAATGTACCAGCAGAATCATCCATCAGCGGCTGTGCATCAGTGCACTCCATGTCAGATTCATCTTGGCCTGGGTAATTCACCATTTCACTTGATAATCCAGGCATGGTATGTGAAAACAGCTCCATGGAGTAATCAGTAGTATGGCCTGCGTCATCCTTCAATCTTGGTTGGGGTGAAGGACACAAAGAAAGGTGTGGTTCATGAACATGAGCCTCCAATGACGACTCAGTGCTTTTACTTTTTACAACTGAAGAAGAGGAGGCGATAGAGCTGGAGGCTGAGTCAGCAATGTAAGACAAAACTTTTTCCTGATGTTCTGGCTTTAAAAGCGGTTTGCCAACTCCTAGAAAACTAAGCGTTCGAGGCCTTATGTAGCCAGACGATGATGCAGGCTCAACACCTCCTGCATTCGGTCCTATTTTGCTCTTGCCACTACCATCAGATCCACCACCAACACCATCATTACCAGCTGCCAACCCCCGCCCAATTCCACGGCCTCTTCCACCAGCCTTCCTCATTTTTGGTAGAAATGTAGACAAAATCCAACAAACTATATAGTATGTAAAACAAGGTGTCTATAGGACAGTGGAGATTTTGAATTTCTGCACACACTTTTGGACACTGGACACTTTTGGATTGTGTGAGGCCCACTGATATCTGAGCGCTATGTGACAGGCTCGATGGCACAGCTGTGACCTAAGTGACTAGAGAATAAGTGAGATTTTGAATCTCTGCACACACTTTTGGACACTGGACACTTTTGGATTGTGTGAGGCCCACTGATATCTGAGCGCTATGTGACAGGCTCGATGGCACAGCTGTGACCTAAGTGACTAGAGAATAAGTGAGATTTTGAATCTCTGCACACACTTTTGGACACTGGACACTTTTGGATTGTGTGAGGCCCGATGAATATCTGAGCGCTATGTGACAAGCTCGATGGCACAGCTGTGACCTAAGTGACTAGAGGATAAGTGAGAGTTTGAATCTCTGCACACACTTTTGGACACTGGACACTTTTGGATTGTGTGAGGCCCAATGAATATCTGAGCGCTATGTGACAAGCTCGATGGCACAGCTGTGACGTAAGTGACTAGAGGATAAGTGAGAGTTTGAATCTCTGCACACACTTTTGGACACTGGACACTTTTGGATTGTGTGAGGCCCAATGAATATCTGAGCACTATGTGACAAGCTCGATGGCACAGCTGTGACCTAAGTGACTAGAGGATAAGTGAGAGTTTGAATCTCTGCACACACTTTTGGACACTGGACACTTTTGGATTGTGTGAGGCCCAATGAATATCTGAGCGCTATGTGACAAGCTCGATGGCACAGCTGTGACCTAAGTGACTAGAGAATAAGTGAGATTTTGAATCTCTGCACACACTTTTGGACACTGGACACTCTTGGATTGTGTGAGGCCCAATGAATATCTGAGCGCTATGTGACAAGCTCGATGGCACAGCTGTGACCTAAGTGACTAGAGGATAAGTGAGAGTTTGAATCTCTGCACACACTTTTGGACACTGGACACTTTTGGATTGTGTGAGGCCCAATGAATATCTGAGCGCTATGTGACAAGCTCGATGGCACAGCTGTGACCTAAGTGACTAGAGGATAAGTGAGAGTTTGAATCTCTGCACACACTTTTGGACACTGGACACTTTTGGATTGTGTGAGGCCCAATGAATATCTGAGCGCTATGTGACAAGCTCGATGGCACAGCTGTGACCTAAGTGACTAGAGAATAAGTGAGATTTTGAATCTCTGCACACACTTTTGGACACTGGACACTTTTGGATTGTGTGAGGCCCAATGAATATCTGAGCGCTATGTGACAGGCTCGATGGCACAGCTGTGACCTAAGTGACTAGAGAATAAGTGAGATTTTGAATCTCTGCACACACTTTTGGACACTGGACACTTTTGGATTGTGTGAGGCCCAATGAATATCTGAGCGCTATGTGACAAGCTCGATGGCACAGCTGTGACCTAAGTGACTAGAGGATAAGGGAGATTGGATTGCTTTTAAAAAAAAGCAGTTTGCGGAGCAGTGGGCAAACAGCAATGCCAGCCTGTCAGGAAGCCTTAAAAGGCAGCCCAACAACCAACACCACTGATACACCACTATATGGCCTCCCCTTGCACTGCACACAGTGACTGGTGTGTTGTGCAGGCCAATTTGCTATCAGCAGCAGAAGCAGTTTTTTTTTCTTCTCAGCAGGACAAAAAAAAAAAATTGGGATTGCTTTTAAAAAAGCAGTTTGAGGCCCAATGAATATCTGAGCGCTATGTGACAGGCTCGATGGCACAGCTGTGACCAAAGTGACTAGAGGATAAGGGAGATTGGATTGCTTTTAAAAAAGCAGTTTGCGGAGCAGTGGGTAAACAGCAATGCCAGCCTGTCAGGAAGCCTTAGAAGGCAGCCCAACAACCAACACCACTGATACACCACTATATAGCCTCCCCTTGCACTGCACACACAGTGACTGGTGTGTTGTGCAGGCCAAATCGCTAGCAGCAGAAGCAGTTTTTTGGTCTTCTTCCCTGCCTAACGCTCTCCCTACAGAATCAGCAGCAACCTCTCCCTATACTGAGATCGGCAGAAGTAAGATGGCGGTCGGCGTGCACGCCCTTTTATACCCCCTGTGACGCCCACCAAAGCAAGCCAATCACTTGCATGCCCTTCTGAAAGATGGTGGTGACCCGTGCCTACGTCATCACGTTGCCCACAGTGTCCGTGGATCCTGATTGGCTGATAAAGAGCGCAAAACAAACTTTTGAAACGCGACTTTGGGGCGTAAGTCGCCGACCTCGCGGCCGACCTCATCCTAGGGTCGGGTTTCGTTTCATGAAACCCGACTTTGCCAAAAGTCGGCGACTTTTGAATTTTTTCGACCCGTTTCGCTCAACTCTAGTCAAAAGCAAAAGAAAAGTCCAAGAGGCTATAGGATTTTTACAGGATGAAAAGGGTGATGTGGTCAAAAATGATGTTGAGAAGGCCGAACTTTTAAATTCCTATTTTGCATCTGTGTTCTATAAGAAAGCAAATGCAACATCAACTGATCTTCACGGTTCCATCGAAGGAATAAAAGAATCCACACTATCCATAAACAGAGAGATTGTGAGGGAACACTTAGCTAATTTAAATGAATTTAAATCTCCTGGTCCAGATGAATTACATCCTATGGTACTGAAAGAATTAACAGAGGAAATTGCAGAACCACTAGCCAGAAACTTTGAAAAATTCTGGAAAACAAGAGAAGTCCCAGAAGATAGGAGAAGAGCAAATGTTGTCCCTATCTTCAAAAAAAGAAATAAGATAGAGCCAGGAAATTACAGGCCAGTTAGCCTTACTTTTATACCAGGAAAGATCTTTGAACATATTATTAAACAGTATGTATGTAAGTACTTGGATAAGAATACAGTAATTAACCAGAGCCAGCATGGGCTTGTACTAAACAAGTCATGCCAGACTAATCTAATTTCCATTTATGATGAAATCACTGACTGGGTGGATCAGGGAAATGCGGTAGATATAGTATATCTCAACTTCAGCAAAGCATTTGATAAAGTATCTCATACTATCCTTATTGAAAAAATTACCAAGTATGGGATTGACAAGGCTATGGTTAGGTGGATTCATAACTGGCTCAGGGACCGTACTCAGAGTGGTAATAAATAGGTGCACATCCAATTGGGAAAGCGTTTCAAGTGGGGTACCACAAGGCTTTGTCCTGGCCCCAGTGTTGTTCAACATTTTTATAAATGATCTATATAAGGGAACTGAAGGTAAACTAATCAAATTTACAGATGATGCAAAGTTAGGAGGGATAGCTAACACTAGAAAAGATAGAGAAAAGATTCACAAGGATCTAGATAAGCTTGAACAATGGGCAGCGACTAATACTTTAATGGTATTTAACAGGGAGAAATGCAAGATTCTGTATCTTGGCAAGAAAAACAAAAATTACATATATAGAACAGGAGGAATATAACTAAGCAACAGCATGTTTGAAAAAGACTTGGGCATAATAATAGATAACAGACTGCACGAGTCAACAGTGTGATGCAGCAGCAAACAAGGCAAACACAGTTCTAGGATGTATTAAGAGAAGCATAGAGTCTAGATTATGTGAAGTACTTATCCCCCCCTCTACTCCTCCTTGGGCAGGCCTCATCTGGAATACTGCGTCCAGTTCTGTGCATCACATTTTAAAAAGGACATTGAAAATCTGGAGCAAGTTCAGAGAAGAACTACCAGGATGGTGAGAGAACTGCAAAGTATGTCCTACGAGGAACAGTTAAAGGATCTGGGAATGTTTAGCTTGCAAAAAAGAAGGCTAAGAGGAGACTTAATAGCTGTCTACAAATATCTGAAAGAATGTCACAGTGTAGAGGGATCATCATTATTCTCATTTGCACATGGCAACACAAGAAGCAATGGAATGAAACTCAAAGAGTGAAGAAACAGAATAGATATTAGAAAAATCTTTTCTTCAGTGACGGTGGAAGTCTTCAAACAGAGGCTTGACAGACATCTGTCTGAGATGATTTAGTGAATCCTGCATTGAGCAGGGGGTTGGACACGACCCTTGAGGTCCCTTCCAACTGTAATATTTTATGATTCTATGAAATGCCATTCTATTACTAAGGACTAGTAGTGTTTAATTATATCTAAATACCCTGCCTAACAGTCCCTTTATTACATTAAACACATAAACAGGTCTTTAGAAAAAGTATTTCTAAAGTCTGCTCATGGTATGTAAATTAAGCCTTTGACTAGTCGATTGGACATTAGTGGCCCCAGAATAGTTGGCTCATTTAGCATGTTACATCACGCTCTTGTGGGCATAATAACATGACCTACAAGCGCCGATGTCATCGCCAGTGCTATACAAACCTCTTCTTTTCCTCACTACATTGAGCCTCTGCACCTGGGTGTACGTGTTTTGGCTTCAGAGAGCCGCACTGCGCATGACAGGAAATGCAGAAGACTTCCGATCATGCAAATTGGGCCACTCTGAAGGCGGGACCTGTACACTGGCTAGGAATCCCCTGTCTCATTGGCAGGTCAAAGGCCATTTCAAGCAGAATGTACCTGCCCTCTACAGACAGCAGCCGTTATGCAGTTTGAGGCAGAGCAAGTACCAGCTTGGGAGACTGGCTAGGAATCCCCTGTTCCATTGACAGTGGTTTCCTGTATCTGAGCATGGTGCCCTGGAAAATCCCACTCCTCTCATCATCTCTCCTCTGACAGGGCTCCTGTGCTCTACATCGGGGTAGGGTGGAATGTGCTGCAGTGCTCCAGGACTGCTCTATGTCTGTTCACAGTGTTGCCCATGGTCAGCGCAACCTTCGGCGATGAGTGTATTACCTCCCCCTCCTGTCTGCATTGATCTGGGGAGTCCTTCACATGGAGCGCTCTCTCTGTCCATTGTTTCCTGATACTCGGAAGAAACTAGGGATGCTGTGATTTTTTAACGCTCAGATTCTGTCTGTGAAAAAAATTACTCATCGGCACTGCCCCATTAAATGACATTGGTTTGTGTGCAGTCCATTTTTTTCTCTGACCAAAAACATGCTCGTGTGAACCTACTTTGAGGCAGTGACTGGTGTAACAAGTGAGGGTCACTGTATGTTCCCCCTGGAGATGCACAGAGGCGTATTGAGGCCATGAAAGGGCATTATAGTCACAGGCGTAGCTGTGGTTGCAATGCATACTAAAGTGAGTATAGGTTTTGGACATCCTGGTTGTCCAATGAAAATTTAGAGAAAACCTGCACTGGGATTTTGTGTTTTGAAATGGACTACAAGATGGTAGTGTTGCAGTCCGTTTTATTCCTGGCCGGGTTTTCCATGTGGCTGAAGGCCACAGGTTGTTAGTTAAAACCCCTGCAGTATAGGTTTTGGGTGTGTCAGGTTCAGAGTCAGTGTCAGTCTGGTGTTTGGAGGAGTACAGAGCCGAAGGCTTTGCAGCTCTCCACCTATGTGAGGCAACACAGGCCAGCGGAGCTAAACAGCCAAGGCAGCTGAGAAGCCTGGCACCCACAGCATACACAGCGGTGCAGTCGCCCATGGCAACTTGTCTCAAGAGGAGGACTGGCATGTTTAGTGACTGTAATCCAGAGGAAAAGTGCCCGGCTGCGAACCGGAGGTGGACTGTCCTGTTTCCCGGCTGCGAACCAGAGGATATTGTGTGCTGTGTTTTGTGAGTTGAAGCATTAAAGAGATGTTTTGTTTTGAACATTGCTGGGTCACTGCCTCATCACTGCACAGTGTTATACCGATGCACTACACTACCCTGCAGAGGTGCTGAGAAAGTCTTTTACAACTTCACCTTTGCTTAGCTCTCATTTGTTTTTTCTTTGCGGCTGTGTAGGGGAGTAGATGAGGACAGCATGGCAAGAAGGAGTTAGCGTAAATAATGTTACATGATAATGTGTTATGTTATGTTTGATAAAGAATGTTGCATTTTATCTTTATGGTCGGTTTCTGTCTCAGTTCTTCTGGAGGCTCTGCTTCAAGGCAGTTCCCAGGGATTATCAAGGTCTGTCCATTAAGGGAACCATTACAAAAGATATAGTTTGCATCACACAGGGTAGTATACAGTTAACAGCTTGTGATTAGCCCACTAGCTGGGAAGGGTTAGCTCAATTATTAAGGGAAGCACTTCCTGCTTTAGTCAGAGAGAGTGTGACGTCATGGTCAAGTGTGTAAGTGGGGTTCTGAGGAAGTACTATATACTGAAAGTGTTCAACAGGTTCCAAGACAGCGGATGCAGCAGAGGTGAAAAGTTTCTGTCAGTGCAAGTTCCCAACCAGTAGGAGGACACATCTTAACCCTAGAACGCATACCTGGGGCCTCGCAGGCCCGCCCTGTTAATTGTTTTCTATTTTCTGCAAGATTACTTTAGTTAGAATTTTGAAACTCTAGGTATTCCTCAGGTATATAGGTGTTTGTCATTTCCAGTTGTTCATTTATTTTTATGTTACAGGCATTTCGGTATAACAACTCTTTTTTGTGAATACCCCATATTCACATACCTGGGGCCTTTTAGGCCCGTACTAGGTTTACTAGGTTAAGTCTTTTTGTCTTCACTGTTGCTGGGGAAGACTTTGACTCAGTCTTTATGACTCTGCTGTTGCTATGAAGAGTGTGAATTCTGCCTGACTACATGGTCATGTGATCTTGGGAAGGAGGCTCCCTCACAACGTCATGCGTCTCTGACATCATCATAGGTCCTGAACACTGTTCATTGTGTGCTACTTGCTGAAGAGACTTTGGAGGAAGGAGTCAGCTTTCTTGTTTCTTGAAAAAGAAACTTTCTGAGTTCCAAAAATCCAAAAGCTTCTACTGCACCTAAAAGAAAGTGGTGACCTGCTGAAGGTGAGAGGAGGGGTCTGCACTTTACCCTTAGCACACACACTAACAAAGAGTGTACAACCCTGATTGTAATCTTTTTTTTCATTTTAGTTTACTGACTTCTAAGGTTACAATGGCACAGTCTACATCCAGGGGTTTGACTGACCTAGAAATCAAAGCAATCATTTTTGATAGTGATGAAGACAGTGAACTTTCTTTGTCTGATGAAGAGCACATGCCACCAGCTAATGTCTCTACTTCATCGTCCAGTGATTCTTCAGATGATGAAGAAGTAATGGATCCAGCAGAACGTACAAATAGAACATCCAAAACTAATATTTTTTGGAACAGTACTGCTGAGGTTCTTGGACGAACCCCATCGCATAATATTGTAAGAGTTGCTCAAGGAACTGTAGGAATTCCACAATTCTTGTCCAAAAGAGATATGTTCTGTAAATTTTTTTCAGATGATATTGTAGATGAGGTAGTTTTGTGTACTAACTTAGAAGCAAAATGTATCACTTCAGGAAGAAAAAAAACATGGAAAAATATAACAAAAGAGGAACTGTATGCTTATATTGGCCTTACTCTTCTGGCAGGGAGTACAAAATCATACGATGTTCCTATCAGAGAACTCTTTATGAACCCTTTTTCAGAGCCACATTACAAAGCTACAATGTCAGTCAATAGATTTGAGGATATTCGGAGAAGACTTCGTTTTGATGACAAGAGAACTCGTCCTGTCAATTGTTGTATGAGTTAAATCGAATGCGTATATTGGGCGTTTTAAGCCCGTTCACTTACTCTTTTGTTTTTTTTGCACATAGTAATGTTTTGAATTATTCACATCTTAGACTGTGTTCCCACTGGCGCTGGGGTCTGCCAGGAGGTGATCCGTAATGGATCTGATCTCTTGGTAACTCCAGTTAAGGCTGCTGGAATGCCGGGATTCCGCCAGCCTTAGCTGGGGTCACCAGGAGGTCAGATCCATTACAGATCTCCTCCTGGCAGACACCAGCGCTAGTGGGAATGCATCCTTACTTTGCAATTTTCAAATAAACTTTGAAAATTATTTTTGTTTGCGTTATTCCATGTTATTTGCACACGGGCCTAAAAGTCCCCAGGTATGTGAAAGTGTAGATTTTTATGGTCATGCGTTCTAGCTTCATGAAGACGCCAGGGCAGTCTTGGGCTTAGGGCCTGGAAGAGGTATTGAATGCCATATTTCTGTCTCCCCTGTGATAAAGATGTCAGCCGGGTCTCAGTGAAGGGGAATAATGGTGTACCTCAGGGAAGCTGTTATGCCAGATAGAAGGAGAAGGTCCCTGGTACCAACAGGAGCTGTTGAGGTGGTGTCAGGTCGGTAGAACGGAGTCAAGTACTAACAGTACACTGGACAAAGAGTTAAAAATCCGGAGGGGATTCTGTCTAACTCTGTGTGCCGCAACCACATGTATTTGAATTGCACAGTAAAGCTGAACCTGTTGAACCAAGCCTAAGGTCTCCTGTCATTTCTGTAGCTTTGACCGGTCCCATGGATGGGGGGGTAACAAGAGCTCCGGAACAGCAAGTGAGTAAAGAAAGCTCCTCACAGCGCATCACACTCATCTCTGATTCCTGTTTAGAAGAGGGGTTTCAGGGCAAAAAGAATTAAGTTCTGGCCCACAGCAAATGGTCGTGGTGCCCCTCTCAGCCGCATCACATACTATGTGCAAACTGGTGGCCAACAGAAAATCCATACAAAGCCTTCAGGATCAAGCTCGTCAGCCATATTATTTCTTTGCGCAGGACAACTTTGTCCAAAACTCATGGGCTGGTAACATTTTTACAGACAAACGGAAAAGTGATAAATTTTTCACATACAGTGGCATTTAAAAGTTTGTGCACCCCTGGTCAAAATTACTGTTATTGTGACCAGTTAAGCAAGTTGAAGATGGAATGATCTCTAAAAGGGCTAAAGTTAAAGATGACACATTTTCCCTGTATTTTAGGCCAAAAAAATTATATATTGTCATTTTTTACATTTTAAAAATTACAATAAGGAAAATAGGCCAATGCAAAAGTTTGGGCACCCTGCATAGTTAGTACCTAGTAGCACTCCCTTTTAAAACATCACAGCTTGTAAACGCTTTTAGTAGCCAGCCAAGAGTCTTTCAATTCTTGTTTGATGGATTTTCATCCATTCTTCCTTGGAAAATTCTTCCATTTCTGTGAGATTCCTGGGTCGTCTTGCATGCACTGCTATTTTGAGGACTAGCCACAGATTTTCAATGATGATCGAATCGGGGGACTGTGAGGGCCATTGAAAAACCTCTGGCTATCGCCTTTTGAGGTAGTCTATTGTGGATTTTGATGTGTGTGATCATTATCCATTTGTAGAAGCCATCTTGTTTTCAAATTCAGCTTTTTTTCACATGGTGTTATGTTAGCATCAAGAATTTGTTGAAATTTCATTGACTCCATTCTTTCCTCTACCTGTGAAATGTTCCCTGTGCCATTGTCTGCAACACAACTCCAAAGCATGATTGATCCATCCCCATAATTAATAGTTGGAGAGATGTTCTTTTCCTGAAATTCTATGCAATTTTTTCTCTGCACATACCTTTGATCATTGCGACCAAAGAGTTTTATTTTAACGTCAATGATTCACAGAACTTGTTTCTAAAATGCATTGTGCTTGTTTAGATGTTCTTTTGCATACCTCTGATGCTAAATTTTATGGTGAGGGTGCAGGAGAGGTTTTCTTCTGATGACTCTTCCATAAAGGCCATATTTGATAAGGTGTCTCTGAACAGTAGAACAATTACCACAACTCCAGAATCTTTTAAATCTTTCTGAAGGTCTTTTGCAGTCAAGTGGGAGTTCTGATATGCCTTTCTAGCAATCCTACAAGCAGCTCTCTCTGAAATTTTGCTTGGCCTTCCAGACCTTATCTTGACCTCCACTGTTCCTGTAAACTGCTATTTCTGAATTACATATTGAACTGAGGAAAGGACAACTTGAAAACGCTTTGCTATCTTCTTATAGCCTTCTCCTGCTTTGTGGGCCTCCACCATTTTCATTTTCAGAGTGCTAGGCAGCTGCTTAAAAGAACCCATGGTGGCTGTTTTTTCGCACAAGGTTAGAGGAGGCTATGTGTTTCTAAACCTGTGGAATCTGCATCAGCTGACCTTTCCTAACATTGAAGGTGAACAAGCCATATCCCTTACAGGCTAATTAAGGTCTGAAACCTTGGTCAAAGTTATCTGAGCACACAAATCTCCAAAGGTGCCCAAACTTTAGCATCGGACCATTTTTCTTTTTGTAATTTTTAAAATGTGAAAAAATTACAATGTGTATTACTTTTTAGCCTAAAATACAAAACAAATGTGTCATCTTTAACTTTAGGCCTTTTAGAGATCATTTTATCTTCAACTTGCTTAACTGTTCACAAAAACAGTAATTTTGACCAGGGGTGCCTAAACTTTTGCATGCCACTGTATCTATAAACGCCTTATCATTTCTGTCTGTAACCAAAATCGCGGGCCGCTGACTGGTTGCGGCCGCCAGACCCCCGCCAGGCCGCAACCAATCAGCGACAGGCGCAGCTGTTTGTAACGGTAAGCTGCGCCTGCCGCCGATTGGTCGTGGCCGCCAGGCGGCGACCAATCAGCGGCAGGCGCAGTCGGGCGCAGCGCTCAATCGGGCGCAGGCTTTAATCTGCAGAAAAGAGAATTAATATTAAAAATAGGTTATTCTCACCTTCCGACGGCCTCCTGTATTCTTTCCACGCGCCCGGCCTCGCGTTCCCAGTAATGCTTTGCGGCTTAGACCGTTGATGACGTCACTCTCGGGAGAGTGAGAAAGAAGACCGACATCACTCTCACGAGAGCGAGAAAGAAGACCGACGTCACTCTCGCGATAGCGAGAAAGAAGACTATCAGTGGTCTAAGCCGCAAAGCATTACTGGGAACTCGAGGCCAGGCGCGTGGAAAGAAGACAGGAGGCCGTCGGAAGGTGAGAATAACTTTTTTTATTTTTTAATATTATTTTTTTACATGCTAGAGGGCCGCGGCAGTGATTGGTCGCAGCTACAGGGCCGCGTTGCTGATTGGTCGCGGACAGAGGGCCGCGACGCTGATTGGTCACGGCTACACGGAAAGGGGGGGTGAGGGGACCATGCATACCAGGAAAGGGGGGTGAGGGGACCATGCATACCAGGATTGGGGGGTGAGGGGACCATGCATACCAGGAAAGGGGGGTGAGGGGACCATGCATACCAGGATTGGGGGGTGAGGGGACCATGCATACCAGGAAAGGGGGGTGAGGGGACCATGCATACCAGGAAAGGGGGGTGAGGGGACCATGCAAAGCAGGAAAGGGGGGTGAGGGGACCATGGATACCAGGATTGGGGGGTGAGGGGACCATGCATACCAGGATTGGGGGGTGAGGGGACCATGCATACCAGGATTGGGGGGTGAGGGGACCATGCATACCAGGATTGGGGGGTGAGAGGACCATGCATACCAGGATTGGGGGGTGAAGGGACCATGCATACCAGGATTGGGGGGTGAGGGGACCATGCATACCAGGAAAGGGGGGTGAGGGGACCATGCATACCAAGAAAGGGGGGTGAGGGGACCATGCATACCAGGAAAGGGGGGTGAGGGGACCATGCATACCAGGAAAGGGGGGTGAGGGGACCATGCATACCAGGAAAGGAGGGGGAGGGGACCATGCATACCAGGAAAGGGGGGTGAGGGGACCATGCATACCAGGATTGAGGGGTGAGGGGACCATGCATACCAGAAAAGGAAGGGGAGGGGACCATGCATACCAGGAAAGGGGGGTGAGGGGACCATGCATACCAGGAAAGGGGGGTGAGGGGACAATGCATACCAGGATTGTGGGGTGAGGGGACCATGCATACCAGGATTGGGGGGTGAGGGGACCATGCATACCAGGATTGGGGGGTGAGAGGACCATGCATACCAGGATTGGGGAGTGAGGGGACCATGCATACCAGGAAAGGGGGGTGAGGGGACCATGCATACCAGGAAAGGGGGGTGAGGGGACCATGCATACCAGGATTGGGGGGTGAGAGGACCATGCATACCAGGAAAGGGGGGTGATGGTGAGCATACATACCAGGATTGGGGGGTGAGGGGACCATGCATACCAGGATTGGGGGGTGAGGGGACCATGCATACCCCGAAAGGGGGGTAAGAGAATCATGCATACCAGGAAAGAGGGGTGAGAGGATCATGCATACCAGGATTGGGAGGTGAGAGGACCATGCATTCCAGGATTGGGGGGTGAGGGGACCATGCATACCCCAAAACGGGAGGAAGAGTACCATGCATACCAGGAAAGAGAGGTGAGAGGACCATGCATACCAGGATTAGGGGTTGAGGGGTAGCATGCATATCAGGATTGGGGGTGAGAGAACCATACATATCAGGATTGGGGGGTGCATTATTGCATTATTATTAAATCTTCAGAAATAAACTGCATACATATTCTAGAATACCCGATGCGTTAGAATCAGGCAACCATCTTGTAAGAAAATAGCTGTTGTTTGAATGAGGTCCAACAGAATTGTGTATATTAGTTATACTGATGCCGTTCCTTCTGAAATGGATGGATCCGTGTCAGTCTCTTCTGAAATATCAATGTCACAGAACAATTGACAAGACCATAATTGTGCTAATTCTGATTATCATAATTGCTTTAGTAGGTGACACTTTTCAGCATGTTTGAAGATTATATAAATTCAGTTGCATTCCCTCCAAATTCGTATTAATTTTTACGTGGATGTGCTGACATCTTGATGCTCTACCAAATGTCCAGGACTGGAGTCTCTCAGCAGGGTTGTCCTCTCTGCTCAGCATACACCACCACCCTTGACAGGCTGTTTTGGGTTCCTGTGGCTCTCATTTCACTGTGGACGAGGAGGAGACAATGTGATTTATTAGTTGCAGCCAAGCAGCTCGTGTGGGAGCAGAGAGGAGGTGGATGTGACTTCAAAATGCATGTCAGGGGTGAAAGTGAATGTTGAGCAGCTTGGTGAGAGACAAACAAACAGAAGCAAGGGACAGGTCAGCTCCATCCCTGTGTGACTATGTGTCAGGTAGCCTGAACGTGTCTAGGAATAAATAACCCTCATTGCTCTTTTCTTAGTTCCTGCTTTCTTACAACAGTCTATTTGCCATTTTGTGATTGCGACTTGACTTTTCATTATACTACAAAGTGACTAAACAATAAGAATAATAGGACAAATATCTTTTGAAGCTTGTAATGCTATAAGTAATTGACAGTGTAAATTGCATATTTTTTCACCCCCCTAATTACAAGTTATTATAAGTTTTTACAGTATTCTCCATATGGAATGATATACATAACATTCAGCCAAAAGTGTTTTCCTCTGGGGTAAGGGCTCATGCAGACGTCCATGCAAATCGGTCCGTGCATGGCCCACGATGCACAGACTGACCGCAGCACTCTCATCCCTAACTTCACAGCCTTATTGATATACAGTGGCATGTAAAAGTTTGGGCATCCCTGATCAAAATTACTGTTACTGTGAACAGTTAAGTATGTTGAAGATAAAATGATCTCTAAAAGGCCTAAAGATAAAGATAACACATTTCTTTTGTATTTTAGGCAAAAAAATATATATAGTAATTTTGTATATTTTAAAAATCACCAAAAGGAAGATGGGCTGATGCAAAAGTTTAGGTGACCTTGGAGATTTGTGTGTTCAGATAATTTTGACAAAGGTTTCAGACTTTAATTAGCCTGTTAGGGTTATGGCTTGTTAGTTATCATCATTAGGAAATGCAAGGAGATGCAAATTTCCCAGCTTTATGAAAAATTAACCTTCTCTAACCTTGTGCCAAAAAACAGCAGCCATGGGTTCTTCTAAGCAGCTAACTGCAGTAGCACTCTGAAAATGAAAATACTGGAGGCCCACAAAGCAGGATAAGGCTAGATAGATAAGAAGATAGCAAAGCATTTTCAAGTTGCCCTTTCCTCATTTTGAAATGTAATTAAGAAATTACAGTTAACAGGAACATTGGAGGTCAAGATAAAGTCTAGAAGACCAAGCAAAATTTCAATTACTAGTAGGATTGCTAGAATGGCAAATCAGAACCCCCACTTGACTGCAAATGATCTTCAGAAAGATTAAGCAGAATCTGGAGTAGTGGTACATTGTTTTACTGTTCAGTGATACCTGCACAAATATGGCCTTCATGGAAGTCCTCAGCAATAAAGTTCAGCATCAGAGGTATGCAAAAGAACATCTAAACAAGCCTGATGCATTTTGGAAACAAGTCCTGTGGACCAATGAGGTTAAAATAGAACGCTTTGGCCACAATGACTAAAGCTATGTTTGGAGAAAAAAGGGCAGAGAATTTCAGGAAAAGAACATCTTGCCAACATTAAGCATGGGGGTGGTTCTAACATGCTTTGAGGTTGTGTTGCAGCCAATGGCACAGGTAACATTTCAGAGGGAAGAATATATTCAATGATATTTCAACAAATTCTTGACGCAAACATAACGCCATCTGCAAAAAAGCTGAAGTTGAAAAGATTATGGCTTCTACAAATGGATAATGATCTTAAATGCACTTCAAAATCCACAATAGACTATCTCAAAGGGTGCTAGCTGAAGGTTTTACAATGACCCTCATAGTCCCTTGATCTGAACATCTTTGAAAATCTGTGGCTAGACCTCAAAACAGCAGTGCATGCATGACGACCCTGGAATCTCAAAGAACTGAGATGGATAATGGATAAAAATCCCTGAAACAAGAATTGAAAGACTCTTGGCTGGCTACAAAAAGCGTTTACAAGCTGTGATAGTTTCAAAGGGGGTGCTAATAGGTACTAACCATGCATCGGCCACTCTTCCTTTTTGTTGTTCTTAAAATGTAAAAGATGAAATTAGACATTTAGAGATCATTCATCTTCAACTTGCTTACCTGTTCACAATAACAGTAATGTTGACCAGGGGTGCCTACACTTTTACATGCCACTGTATATGAAGCTGTCACTCTCAATCGGGACACCTGTGGACCTATTTCCAGGGATATCTGCATGAGCCGTAAGGCAGCCTAGCCCACAAACATGCTTCTTCGGGCATGATTGACATTCCACAGGATGGTTTGGCTACAAAATGTGGTGACAAGTTTTCTTTAAATTCTAAACAAGCAACAGTAGACAAAATGGTCTCTTTTTACAACAGTCGTGTGTTCAGCACTCTCAGTAGGAATCAAATTGTCTTGAATACATTGCTCTCATCTCCTCGGTTGTATAATACTATTGTTATATCTTGGTCAATGATCAATTAGCACTTTGCTCAGGGGATGCTGCTCGACCATGATGGCTTGCTGTAGGCACCTAACTCCAAGCCAAGGAGCTTCATTAATATAGACCAACCAAGCATATATCCTGATCCCTGAATTACCTGGAAGCTCATGTAATGTCTCTAATATCTACTCATTTTATACGCTCTAAGTGCTAAATCAACTACTATTTAGAGGAATGGTAGGTCTTAAAAACAGCCAGAAGATTGCAATGATAGGAAGTGGCCTGATCCTGACTTGGTGACAATACATGTTATTTTTTTGTTTTCAAAAGATTATATAAAAGGTAAACTTATAATAGTTGTGTACTGACAAGCCGGCTGCACTGAAAGTATTCATTGCCGACTACGCCTTCTGGTGCCCAAGGCAGATAAGGAGACAGGTAGTGTGGCGAGCGCTCTTGACTGGAGAGTTCCGAGGTGCTGGTGAAGTGGGATGGCAATCCCCTAGTAGAGAAATGTTCAATCACTGCACACTCTTGATAGATATATGAATAAGACCCTGTGAGGGTCGAAAAGTTGTATTCTTGTTGCCTCACCATTTCCTCTATCCCTGCACCTGAATTGTGTTTTTGCTGCATCTTTACAATAAAATTTTCACAAGCATGTATCAAGAGTGTGCGGTGATTGAACATTTCTCCAAGGCAGAAAAGGAACATTTTATCCCCCAAACCATAAAATCAATTTAAATTGTTAGTGCTTGGGTCAATAGAACGGAGGTTAATAGAAACATGACTGCTGGTCCATGTAAGTGAATAGGTTAATGGGCACATTTATGAATCCTGTACCTGGTGCCTAGCTGTTAGCTAAAAAGAAACAAACTGGATAATACAAGCTAATGCACCCAGTGCTCTTAGGCTTGAAAAGATTTTCCAAGAATTATTTTTTCTTACCGATAACTCTTGCCAAAAGTAAAAATATGACACTGAGTTTTACTCACTTACTAGTGCTCCAGTGCCGACTGTCCATCATTCCTCCTGTTCTTTGTTGACTGGTTGCAGCAGTGATGTCAAAACTACAGAGTACATGTCTGCTGCAGCCAATCATTGTGCTCTGTGGTTCAATTAACGTAATCACCTGAGTAACTGGGCATTTGTTTATTCTTTCTTAATATTTCATATACTGTATTTACTTTTGCTTGTTCTTCTACTATGACGCTGACGTTGAGCACTCATAAGAGAAACGCATTAGCGTCTGCAGGTAAGGCCTGGGGAAGTATGAGACCAAGTTAAATGACCGCCTATGTACTAGAGGCCTTCTGTCATGTCTTTATGTTGATTAAAATAGCATACAACATCAAGAAACTTGATGAGCGCAGCAACCAAACCCCAGTCCAAATGCCAGGACAAACAAACTTTAAAATAAGTACCCCTAAAAAATAACACCATAAAACACAAACCCATACCAGACCCTGAAATTAAAAGCCTCAAATACATATAGAACCCAAACCAGACCCAAGAAAAAATGCCGACCCCATTGACGTCAATAAATACAAACCACAGAACAGACCCCAGAATATACACCTCCAAAAGTGGCATAATTTAGAGCTTGTCAGCCCCAGTGCAAAATCTTCAACAGTGCCCCCAAATATCACGATTCTTTAACCCCTTCCTGACCATTTTACGTTTTTTCCACTTAAATTTTTTCGTCCCCTTCCTCCATAACTTTTTTGTCGATATAGAGGTGTCAAGGATTGTTTTTTGCAGGACGAGTTGTCATTTTGAAGGACACAATCAACTTTAACATGTAATGTATTAGAAAGCGGGGGAAAAATCCAAATGCTGCAGAATAGTTTTTAAATTTTTTTTTTTTTTTTTTAGGGGGGGTTTATTTACAGTGTTAATTGTACTGCAGAAACAATCATCTGACAGTAGGATGCTTTATGGGGATCTGTGGGTTAGTTTTCCAGCTTCTGTAGTCAGGATAAAGATAGAAAGAAGTTAGGACACCCTCAGAAAAGGTGATCCTCACCGGGTATTTGTGTGGGCAAAGAGAGCAGGAAGCTCAAAAAAACACCATGAGAAGAACCAAACAGTGGCAGTGTTCTTCTGTAAGCAGGCGAGTCTGGGAAATATTCACCCTGGAGCTTTTGTGAGATTCTTAAGGAACTCTGGGAAAGGTACTAGTGCTGGCCAGGTCTTGGAAAATGCAGTGAGAAAGACAGAGCCAGCAAGTCTGAGGACGCACTGAGTAAGGTGACAGCAAGTGGCGCATAATTACTCGGAACCAGCACAGTTTAAAGTGGCTCTAACCAGGAAAAGAATGGAGGTTCCCAACTTAGCCTGCAGTAATGTAATAGTCCCTATTTCAGTAACAGCGATGATGTTCGTATACATTGGAAACATATCACTGTACTGTATTGTGTAAAAGGAACATGACAACCTGTTACTCTCTGGGCGTAAACTTCGTTGCTAGTGAAAAGGACTTTGTTGTATTGGACTGGTCTGGTATCCTTGTCGTTGGGTCTCAGGGAGCCGATGTCGCTTTTTGAATGGCTGACCAGAGCTGCGAGGTGTTCTTGCACACACATTGAAAACAGACCCTGTTTTTCTGTAGATGGAGGGGGCATGGGAAATGAGAACCTGTCCCTCGGCTACGCTAGGATCCGGGGCCTAGGTGCGACTGCAACCCCTAGGCCACTATGGTTACCCCCTTGACTGCAAATAGCTACAGATACCGAAAATACAAACTATATACTTACATTACACCAGAACTAGAAAACACAACCAACCCTGCATAACTACAGACCTTAATAAAAAAAATACACAGATCAGAGTATAAAGTAGACCCCAGATATGAAATTCATTTCTGTAAAAGAAAATTTGTTTCCAAAGCTCAAGAACAATTTTTTTCAGAGAATCACTTCAAAGTGCCATTGGCAGATAAGCAATGATGAGCAGATATGGGCAGAAAAAAATTATTTGAGTGGTGGAACATGAACTGTAAAATTTGTCCCGTTATCTGAATCTCATTTTTTGTGTGTAGAAGATTAGGAGCAATTGATCTGCAAGTGCAGAAATCATTAATCACATCTGAATATGCCACTCGCTGCTACCATGCCGTGCGAAGCTGAAAATAGATCATGCTGCATGACAGGATCTGGCCGATCGAAAGCTTTTTTTAGACCTGGCAACTAAAATTACGTCCCAATGTGACATTGCTTCCTCCGTAAAAAGAATTAAAAAATAAAACCATTATGTGAATGATAAAATTAAAAGGAAATGCATAAAACAAATAAATATCCATATAGAGTTTTTTGTTTATAGGTAACCCCTAATATGTGCTGCCCTTTATCTATCACATCCATAATGCAGTCTATACGACATGGGTATACTCATATATCGATATGAATCATCCCCCTGTATTACAGGAAATGAGAACACAGAGGCAAATTTACTAAAATTGTGTAAAAAATCAGTCTTTATTACCCATTGCAAAAACAGCACAGCTTTATTTTTATTACAGCTGTTTAACCCCTTAATGCTCTTTGACATATACAGGCGCTTCTCATAAAATTAGAATATAATCAAAAAGTAAATTTAGTTTATTTCAAGTGTTTATTTCTGTTAATGTTGATGATTATGGCTTACAGACAATGAAAACCAAAAAGTCATTATCTCAGTAAATTAAAATAATTAACAAACACCTGCAAAGGCTTCCTAAGTGTTTAACCCCTTCAGCCCCAAGGGTGGTTTGCACGTTCATGACCGGGCCAATTTTTACAATTCTGACCACTGTACCTTTATGAGGTCATAACTCTGGAACGCTTCCATGGATCCTGGTGATTCTGACATTGTTTTCTCGTGACATATTGTACTTCATGTTAGTGGTAAAATTTCATTCAAATAACTTGCGTTTATTTGTGAGAAAAACGGAAATTTGGTGAAAATTTTGAAAATTTCGCGATTTTCCAACTTTGAATTTTTATGCCCTGAAATCACAGAGATACGGCACACAAAAAACTTGATAACTAACATTTCCCACATGTTTACTTTACATCAGCACAATTTTGGAACCAAAATTTTTTTTTGTTAGGAAGTTATAAGGGTTAAAAGTTGACCAGCGATTTCTCATTTTTACAACACCATTTTATTTTTAGGACCACATCACATTTGAAGCCACTTTGAGGGGTCTATATGATAGAAAATACCCAAAAGTGACACCATTCTAAAAACTGCACCCCTTAAGGTGCTCAAAACCACATTCAAGAAGTTTATTAACCCTTTAGGTGCATCACAGGAATTTTTTTGAATATTTAAAAAAAAATGAACATCTAACTTTTTTTCATAAAAAAAATACTTCAGGTTTAATTTTTTTTATTTTACCAAGGGTAACAGGAGAAATTGAACTGCAAAAGTTATTGTGCAATTTGTCCTGAGTACGCAGATACCTGATATGTGGGGGGGAACGACTGTTTCGGCGCATGGCAGAGCTCAGAATGGAAAGAGCGCCGTTTGACTTTTTCAATGCAAAATTGGCTGGAATTCAGATTGGACGCCATGTCACGTTTGGAGAGTCCCTGATGTACCTAAACAGTGGAAACCCCCTACAAGTGACCCCATTTTGGAAACTAGACCCCCCAAGGAACTTATCTAGATATGTGGTGAGAACTTTGAACCCACAAGGGCTTTACAGAAGTTTATAACGTACAGCGGTACAATTAAAAAATCATATTTTTTCCACAAAAATGATCTTTTCACCCCAATTTTTATTTTCCCAAGGGTAACAGGACCCTAAAAGTTATTGTGTAATTTGTCCTGAGTACGCTGATACCCCACATGTGGGGGTAAACCACTATTTGGGCGCATGGCAGAGCTCGGAAGGGAAGCAGCGCCATTTGACGTTTTTGGCTGGAATTGAGATCGGACACCATGTCGCGTTTGGAAAACCCCTGATGTACCAAAACAGTGGAAACCCCCCACAAATGACACCATTTTGGAAACTAGACCCCCTAAGGAACTTATCTAGATGTGTGGTGAGAACTTTGAACCCCCATGGGCTTCACAGAAGTTTATAACATAAAGCCATACAATTAAAAAATCATATTTTTTCCACAAAAATGATCTTTTCACCCTCAATTCTTATTTTTCCAAGGGTAACAGGACCCTAAAAGTTATTGTGCAATTTGTCCTGAGTACGCTGATACTCCACATGTGGGGGTAAACCACTATTTGGGCGCATGGCAGAGCTCGGAAGGGAAGCAGCGCCATTTGACGTTTTGGGCTGGAATTGAGATCGGACACCATGTCGCGTTTGGAAAACTCCTGATGTACCAAAACAGTGGAACCCCCCACAAATGACAGCATTTTGGAAACTAGACCCCCTAAGGAACTTATCTAGATGTGTGGTGAGCACTTTGACCCCCCAGTGCTTCACAGAAGTTTATAACACCCGGGCGTGAAAATAAAAAATTCGTATTTTTTCCACAAACATGATCTTTTAATCACCATTTTTTTATTTTCCCAAGGGTACCAGGAGAAATTGGACCCCAAAAGTTGTTGTCCAATTTGTCCTGAGTATGCTGATACCCCATATGTGGGAGAAAACTACTGTATGGGCACATGTCGGGGCTCGGAAGGGAAGTAGTGACGTTTTGGAATGCAGACTTTGATGGAATGGTCTGCGGGTGTCATGTTGCCTTTGGAGAGCCCCTAATGTACCTAAACAGTGGAAACCCCCCACAAATGACACCATTTTGTATACTAGACCCCCCAAGGAACTTATCTAGATGTGTGGTGAGAACTTTGAACCCCCATGGGCTTCACAGAAGTTTATAACATAAAGCCATACAATTAAAAAATCATATTTTTTCCACAAAAATGATCTTTTCACCCTCAATTCTTATTTTTCCAAGGGTAACAGGACCCTAAAAGTTATTGTGCAATTTGTCCTGAGTACGCTGATACCCCACATGTGGGGGTAAACCACTATTTGGGCGCATGGCAGAGCTCGGAAGGGAAGCAGCGCCATTTGACGTTTTGGGCTGGAATTGAGATCGGACACCATGTCGCATTTGGAAAACTCCTGATGTACCAAAACAGTGGAACCCCCCCACAAATGACACCATTTTGGAAACTAGACCCCCTATGGAACTTATCTAGATGTGTGGTGAGCACTTTGACCCCCCCAGTGCTTCACAGAAGTTTATAACACCCGGGCGTGAAAATAAAAAATTTGTATTTTTTCCACAAACATGATCTTTTAATCACCATTTTTTTATTTTCCCAAGGGTACCAGGAGAAATTGGACCCCAAAAGTTGTTGTCCAATTTGTCCTGAGTATGCTGATACCCCATATGTGGGAGAAAACTACTGTATGGGCACACGTCGAGGCTCGGAAGGGAAGTAGTGACGTTTTGGAATGCAGACTTTGATGGAATGGTCTGCGGGTGTCATGTTGCCTTTGGAGAGCCCCTAATGTACCTAAACAGTGGAAACCCCCCACAAATGACACCATTTTGTATACTAGACCCCCCAAGGAACTTATCTAGATGTGTGGTGAGCACTTTGAACCCCCCAGTGCTTCACAGAAGTTTACAACGCCCGGGCGTGAAAATAAAAAAATTCGTATTTTTTCCACAAACATGATCTTTTAGTCACCATTTTTTTATTTTCCCAAGAGTACCAGGAGAAATTGGACCCCAAAAGTTGTTGTCCAATTTGTCCTGAGTATGCTGATACCCCATATGTGGGAGAAAACTACTGTATGGGCACACGTCGGGGCTCGGAAGGGAAGTAGTGACGTTTTGGAATGCAGACTTTGATGGAATGGTCTGCGGGTGTCATGTTGCCTTTGGAGAGCCCCTAATGTACCTAAACAGTGGAAACCCCCCACAAATGACACCATTTTGTATACTAGACCCCCCAAGGAACTTATCTAGATGTGTGGTGAGCACTTTGAACCCCCCAGTGCTTCACAGAAGTTTACAACGCCCGGGCGTGAAAATAAAAAATTCGTATTTTTTCCACAAACATGATCTTTTAGTCACCATTTTTTTTATTTTCCCAAGGGTACCAGGAGAAATTGGACCCCAAAAGTTGTTGTCCAATTTGTCCTGAGTATGCTGATACCCCATATGTGGGAGAAAACTACTGTATGGGCACACGTTGGGGCTCGGAAGGGAAGTAGTGACGTTTTGGAATGCAGACTTTGATGGAATGGTCTGCGGGTGTCATGTTGCCTTTGGAGAGCCCCTAATGTACCTAAACAGTGGAAACCCCCCACAAATGACCCCATTTTGAAAACTAGACCCACTAAGGAACGTATCTAGATGTGAGGTGAGCACTTTGAACCCCCAAGGGCTTCACAGAAGTTTATAATGCCAGGGCATGAAAATAAAAAAATCGTATTTTTTCACAAACATGATCAATTAGTCCCCAATTTTTTCATTTTCCCAAGGGTAACAGGAGAAATTGGACCCCAAAAGTTGTTGTCCAATTTGTCCTGAGTATGCTGACACCCCATATGTGGGAGAAAACTACTGTATGGACACACGTCGGGGCTCGGAAGGGAAGCAGTGACGTTTTGGAATGCAGACTTTGATGGAATGGTCTGCGGGTGTCATGTGCGTTTGGAGAGCCCCTGATGTACCTAAACTATTGAAACTCCCCACAAGTGACCCCATTTTGGACACTAGACCCCCCACAGAACTTATCTAGATGTGTGGTGAGCACTTTGAACCCCCAAGTGCTTCACAGAAGTTTATAACACTCGGACGTGAAAATAAAAAAATCATTTTTTTCCACAAAAATGATATTTTTGCCCCCAATTTTTTATTTTCCTAAGGGTAACAGGAGAAATTGGACCCCAAAAATTGTTTTGCAATTTGTCCTGAGTAGGCTGATACCCTACATGTGGGGGTAAACCACTGTTTGGGCGCATAGCAGAATTGGCTGGAATTGAGATCAGACGCCATGTTGCATTTGGAGAGCCCCTGATGTGCCCAAACAGTGGAAACCCCCAATTCTAACTCCAACCCGAACCCCAACACGCCCCTAACCCTAACCCTAGCCCTAACCCTAACCCTAACCCTAACCCTAGCCCTAGCCCTAACCCTAACCCTACCCTAACCCTAACCCTAACCCTACCCCAACACACCCCTAGCCCTAACCCTAGCCCTAACCCTAATGGAAAAATGGAAATAAACACATTTTTTTAATTTTATTATTTTTCCCTAACTAAGGGGGTGATAACGGGGGGTTTGATTTACTATTTATGGCGGTTTTTATGTTTGGCGGCTGTCGCACGCTAAAAGACGCTTTTTATTGTAAAAATAGTTTTTGCATCACCACATATTGAGAGCTATAATTTTTCCGTATTTTGACCCACCGAGTCATGTGAGGTCTTATTTTTTGCGGGACAAGTTGACGTTTTTATTGGTATCATTTTCGGGCATGTGAAATTTTTTGATCGCTTTTTATTCCGATTTTTGGGACGCAGAATGAACAAAAACCAGCGTTTCATGAATTTCTTTTGGGGGGGTGCGTTTACACCGTTCCGCGTGCGGTAATATTGATAAAGCGGTTTTATTCTTCGGGTCAGTACGGTTACAGCGATACCTCACTTAGGTCGTTTTTTATGTTTTTGTCGGTTTTATGCAATGAAAACTATTTTATATAAAAAATAATTATTTTTGCATCGCTTTATTCAGCGAGCTATAACTTTTTTATTTTTTCGCTGATGATGCTGTGTGGTGGCTCGTTTTTTGCGGGACAAGATGACGTTTTCAGCGGTACCATGGATATTTATATGCGTCTTTTTGATCGCGCGTTATTATACTTTTTGTTTGGCGGTATGATAATAAATCATCATTTTTTGCTTTGTTTTTTATTTTTATTTTTTAAGGGGTTCGCTAAAGGGGTTAACTAATGGGACAGTTTTATAGGGCGGGTCATTACGGATGCGGAGATACCTAATATGTGTACTTTTATTGTTTTTTTTTTTTTATTATTTCCAAAAAATGGATTTATTGGGGGAATATTTTTTTTTTTTTTCTAATTTATTTGGCGATTTTTTTTAAATTATTTTTACACTTTTTTTTATTTTTTTTTTTACTTTATTAAATAGTCCCAGGTGGGACATCACTGTCCTGTGACAGATCGCTGATCTGTCACATCACAGATCACTGTGACAGATCAGCGATCTGACACAGGCACTGCACAAGGCTTCCTCATGCCTACGCTTTGCAGGCACTGAGGAAGCCAGCTTCCGCAGGCCCCGAAGGCCCCCGTCGCCATCTTGGATTCAGGGGCCTGGAGGAAGGGAGTCCCCCGCAGCAGCGCTGCACATTGCGCTGCCGTGGGGGGCTCAGGGAAGCACGGAGGGAGCCCCCTCCCTGCCGATGCTTCCCTTTAACCCCCGGTACACCGCGATCGTGTTTGATCACGGTGTGCAAGGGGTTAACGTGTCGGGGGCGGTCCGTGACCGCCCCTGACACATTGTGCCTTGTGTCAGCTGTGATAATCAGCTGACACCCGGCCGCGATCAGCGGCGCTCACCACGTGGGTGCCGCTGATCGCGCCGACGTACTATCCCGTCCCCGGTCATACGGGCCCGGGTACCGTGGACGGGATAGTATGTCGGATGGCAGGAAGGGGTTAAAAAGGTCCCTTAGTCTGTTTCAGTAGGCTCCACAATCATGGGGAAGACTGCTGACTTGTCAGAAGTCCAGAAGGCAGTCATTGACACACTCAAAAAGGAGGGTAAGCTGAAAAAGGTCATTGCTAACTAAAGAAGCTGGCGGTTCATAGAGCGCTGTATCCAAGCATATTAATGGAAAGTTGAGTGAAAGGAAAAAGTGTGGTACAAAAAGGTGCACAAGCAACTAGGATAACAGCAGCCTTGAAAGGATTGTTAAGAAAAGGTCATTCAAAAATTTTGGAAAGAGTCACAAGGAGTGGACTGCTGCTGGAGTCATTGCTTCAAGAGCCACCATACACAGACATATCCAGGACATGGGCTACAAATGTTACATTCCTTGTGTCTAGCCACTCATGACCAATAGACAAAGCGATTACCTGGGCCAAGAACAACATGAACTGGACCGTTGCTCAGTGGTCCAAGGTGTTGTTTTCAGATGAAACTACATTTTGCATTTAATTTGGAAATCAAGGTCCCAGAGTCTGGAGGAAGAGTAGAGAGGCCACAATCCAAGCTGCATAGTGTGAAGTTTCCACAATTAGTGGTGGTTTGGGGAGCCATGTCATCTGCTGGTGTAGGTCCACTGTATTTTATCAAGATGAAAGTCAGCGCAGCCATCTACCAGGAAATGTTAGAACACTCATGCTTCCCTCTGGAGACAAGCTTTTTGGAGATGGAAATTTCATTCTCCAGCAGGACTTGGCACCTGTCCACACTGCCAAAAGTACCAATACCTGGTTTAAAAGTAACAGTATCACTGTGCTTGATTGGCCAGAAAACTTGCCTGACCTTAACCCCATAGAGAATCTATGGCAAGAGGAAGATGAGAGACACCAGACCCAACAATGTAGACACACTGAAGGCTGCTATCAAAGCAACCTGGGCTTCCATAACACCTCAGCAGTGCCACAAGCTAATCAGCTCCATGCAACGCCACATTAATGCAGTAATTGATGAAAAAGGAGGCCTGACCAAGTATTGAGTGTATTTACTGAACATACATTTTAGTAGGCCAACATTTTGGATTTTAAAACCATTTTTCATGCTGGTGTTATAAAGTATTCTAATTTACTGAGATAATGATTTTTGGGTTTTCATTGGCTGTAAGCCATAATCATCAAAATTGACAGAAATAAACAATTCTGAGTATGAATATGACTTTTACATTATGGAAGACTATGAGGAGTATATTATACTATATCGAAGGACTGGGGCACATTATTGTATATGGAGGGCCAAGGTGAGTGTATTATACTATATGGAGGACTATGGGGAGTGTATTATACTATATGGAGGACTATGGGGAGTGTATTATACTGTATGGAGGACCATGGGAAGTGTATTATACTACATGGAGGACTAAGGTGAGAGTATTTTGCTATATGGAGGACAATGGCTACTTGGAAGACTATGACAAGTGTATTATACTATATGGAGGACTATGGGGAGTGTATTATACTATGTGGAAGACTATGGGGAATGCATTATATTATATGGAGGACTATGTGTTATGCATTTTACAATATGAGGACTATGTGGTGCACATTATACTGTGTGGAGGACTATACTAAACAGGCAAAATGCTGCCTAATCATCAAGTGACTGGACTGTATATGCCGGAATTAAAATCATTGTTCTCAGGAGCACGCACATTGCCTGGTGAAAACTGCAGACATGCAGCTGATAACATGATACTGTATGTGGACAGATTGTTCTATTAGTGATTGCTCCATCTCCATCATTCTGCCTCAGTTGGTGTAAAGAAGAAACAAGCATCAAACGACTTCAATATTGTCGATCACTCTCGTTTAGTGTCCTGAACTCAGCGCATGTAAATACAACCAAAATATTTCTGTGTGATGGTGCAATATGTTAGCATTTGGGGCCTCACTTTAAACTTTTGTCCAGTGCCCTATGCATGTGTTTTTGTCCATGCTCTCCATGCATGTGTTGTGACTGTCACACAGCCGTGCACAATCAGCTGCAGCGCCAGACAGCTAATCATCGTGTGTGCTTCAGGTAGCCAGGTTCCCGATGCAGCTATTCGGTAAGCGCTATAGCTATTCGGATAAGGACTTATCTGAAGCTATTCACTCATCCCTAATTTACATTTTTCTGACATATTCCTGTAATAATATACCATGGATATGTATGGGAGTACTATCCACATAGGATTTATTTGATAGGTTATTCTATAATTTTTGGCTTTTAATTCCTAAAGTAAAAGCTATGTTTTAGACTTCTCCCCCATCACCGTATAACCTCACTTTGTTTTTTTTTTCACGATTTTTGCATATGCTATATGGTAAATTCAGTCCTGTCTTTCAAAACTAGATCTTGCACTGCAAAAAACAGGCCTTCATATGGTTATGCTAAAGGGGTATTCCCATCTCCAAGATCCTATCCCAATTTCTAGTAGGTGTAATAATAATAATATTAGCAAATACCTCCAATTAGAAATGTAGTATAGTTTTTCTGATTTGCTATGTCTCTTTCCTCATGGACAGGCATTGCAGGACCTTAGGTATCCATGGTTATGACTAGTGTTGAGCATTCCGATACCGCAAGTATCGGGTATCGGCCGATACTTGCTGTATCGGAATTCCGATACCGACTTCCGATATTTTTTCAATATCGGAATTCGGCATCGGAATCGGAAGTTCAGTTGATTGACGGCCTGACGTCATCATGATGCGCGGTGTGTGCGCATCATGATGCGCCGTCATTTCGGGCCTTCCGGGGGTCTCTGCCGGCCTGCCGGGGGGCTGTGCCGGCCTGCCGGGGGGCTGTGTGGACTGCCCGGGGTCTGTACCGGCCTGCCGGGGGGCTGTGCCGGCCTGCCGGTGGTCTGTGCACCCTGTGGGGGTCTGTACCGGCCTGCCGGGGGGCTGTGCCGGCCTGCCGGGGGGCTGTGCTGATGTCCGGGGGTCTGTGCAAGCATCGTCCGATGGGACTACAAGTCCCATCGGGCGATGCCTGCTACCATGACAGTGATTGACACATTAGCCAATGATGGGACAGTAGTAGTCCCATCATCCGGCTAATGTGTTAAATGTTAAAAAAAAAAAAAAAAAAAAAAAATACTACATACATACTACATGCATGCTACATACATACTACATGCATGCTACATACATACTACATGCATGCTACATACATACTACATGCATGCTACATACATACTACATATATACTACATACATACTACATGCTACATACATACTACATACATACTACATGCATGCTACATACATACTACATATATACTACATACATACTACATACATGCTACATACATACTGCATGCTACATACATACTACATACATACTACATGCATGCTACATACATACTACATATATACTACATACATACTACATACATGCTACATACATACTGCATGCTACATACATACTACATGCATGCTACATACATACTACATATATACTACATGCATGCTACATACATACTACATGCTACATACATACTACATATATACTACATACATACTACATGCATGCTACATACATACTACATACATACTACATGCATGCTACATACATACTACATGCATGCTACATACATACTACATGCATGCTACATACATACTACATGCATGCTACATACATACTACATGCATGCTACATACTACATGCATGCTACATGCATGCTACATACATACTACATGCTACATACATACCACATATATACTACATACATACAATACATTCATACAATACATACATAGACATACAGTACATATAACATAGAGTAACATACTTACCAATACTTGTCACATTGTTCCCCGAAGCCATTGTCTTTTCCGGGATAAATATTAACATAACAAACCACAAAAATACTCACCCACGATCCGAAGCAGTCCACGAGTGTGTCCCACGACGATCTTGGGTAGAGAACTGCAGCATCAGATGATGCTGCCGTTCTCTACGGGCTGCAGGAATCCAATGACGGAAGGTAGGTATCCTTCCGCACTGTATTCCTCCGCCACTTAAAAAAAAAAAGTCCCTAGTCTCACTTTATGCCATTGCTGTGTGGGAATTTCCCACACAGCAATGGCATAAAGTGAGACTAGGGACTTTTTTTTTTTAAGTGGCGGAGGAATACAGTGCGGAAGGATACCTACCTTCCGTCATTGGATTCCTGCAGCCCGTAGAGAACGGCAGCATCATCTGATGCTGCAGTTCTCTACCCAAGATCGTCGTGGGACACACTCGTGGACTGCTTCGGATCGTGGGTGAGTATTTTTGTGGTTTGTTATGTTAATATTTATCCCGGAAAAGACAATGGCTTCGGGGAACAATGTGACAAGTATTGGTAAGTATGTTACTCTATGTTATATGTACTGTATGTCTATGTATGTATTGTATGAATGTATTGTATGTATGTAGTATATATGTGGTATGTATGTAGCATGTAGTATGTATGTAGCATGCATGTAGTATGTATGTAGCATGCATGTAGTATATATGTAGTATGTATGTAGCATGTAGTATGTAGCATGCATGTAGTATATATGTAGTATGTATGCAGCATGTAGTATGTATGTAGCATACATGTAGTATATATGTAGTATGTATGTAGCATGTAGTATGTATGTAGCATGCATGTAGTATATATGTAGTATGTATGTAGTATGTATGTAGCATGCATGTAGTATATATGTAGTATGTAGTATGTATGTAGCATGCATGTAGTATATATGTGTTATGTATGTAGCATGCATGTAGCATGCATGTAGTATGTATGTAGTATATATGTGGTATGTATGTAGCATGCAGTATGTATGTAGCATGCATGTAGTATATATGTAGTATGTATGTTGCATGTAGTATTTATGTAGTATGAATGTAGCATGTATGTAGTATGTAGTATGAATGTAGCATGTATGTAGTATGCATGTTGTATGTATGTAGCATGTAATTTTATTTTTTTTTTTACATTTAACACATTAGCCGGATGATGGGACTACTACTGTCCCATCATTGGCTAATGTGTCAATCACTGTCATGGTAGCAGGCATCGCCCGATGGGACTTGTAGTCCCATCGGACGATGCCTGCACAGACCCCCGGAGCCTGCACAGACCACCGGCAGGCCGGCACAGCCCCCCGGCAGGCCGGCACAGCCCCCCGGAGCCTGCACAGCCCCCCGGCAGGCCGGCACAGCCCCCCGGCAGGCCGGCACAGCCCCCCGGCAGGCCGGCACAGCCCCCCGGAGCCTGCACAGACCACCGGCAGGCCGGCACAGACCACCGGAGCCTGCACAGACCCCCTGGCAGGCCGGCACAGCCCCCCGAAAGGCCCGTACAGACCCCAGAGAGGCTGTACAAGGGCAGGAAAGGGTTTTTCTTATTCCGATACCGGAAGTCCCATAGACTTGAATGGGACTTCCGGTATCGGAATCGGCGATACCGATACTTTTTTTAAAGATCGGCCGATACCATCCGATACGATACTTTGAAGTATCGGACGGTATCGCTCAACTCTAGTTATGACCACTAACAACTAGCTGTCAATGTATCAGTGGTCACAACCATGGATACCTAAGGTCCTGCAATGCCTGAACATGAGGAAAGAGACATAGCGAATCAGATAAACTATATTACATTTCTAATTGGAGGTATTTGCTAATATTATTATTACACCTACTACATATTGGGATAGGATCTTGGAGATGCGAATACCCCTTAATGGGGGAAAAAATGTTATGACTCTGAAAAAAGGTTCAAAAAAGTAAAAATGCAAGAATGAAAATTGGCTGAATTCATAAGGGTTTAAAAAAAAAAAAAAAGTGAAGGTTGAGCTATGGTTCCTCTAAATTACCAAACCAGATATGTTAGACAGTTTTGATAAATGTGGGCCATATACTATATTATTTATTCATATACAGTATATGCTACCCGAACCATGGGCATCATGATTCAGAGCCTGGCTACACGATTGCAGCTAGGAATACCATTCTTTAAAATGCTGTGGCATTTCAGAGAAAACCCAATTGAAAAGCTTCCCAATAGGGATAGTAGGGAGAGACCTGATTACTTTGTGACCTGCTGGATCCCTCCAGTGTTTGCTGGGAGAGCCAGAGGTCCCATTTTAATGTAAATTTATGAGAGCCTCGCTCTGGCCTCGTTCTGGTTCTCAGAGACTTCCATTGAGAGCTTGTGATCTTTACTTCTGACTTCCATCCAGTCAGAAGTTGCTGTTACAAGATGATATTGTGGGACCAGAGCCAAGGCGGAAAAAAGGTGACAACCCCGGCAGGTAAGTATGACAGTAGGGTCAGGAGCCTTAGATTACACGCATCACTCCAGCTATGAAAAAAATCCCAAAACACTGAATTGGTGCTGTAAGGATGTAGATTGTACTTCCTTTATCTACAAGTTTATAAAGAGTGACTAAAGGGCCTGTCACACTAAGCGATATCGCTATAACGTCACTGGTTTATGTGATGTTATAGCGATATCGCTATGTCTGATACTTGCCTCCGACCGCTCCCCCGCTGGTTATCGTTGATCGTGCGAGAACGACGCATGGACGCGGGCGGGTGGACGTCAGGATCGCCTCATCTGACAGGTAAGTAGCGACCCCCGACCCCTGCGATGTCGCTGGTGAGATCTGCCTGAGTGGCAGCTCACTAGCGACCACTTAGCGATGTTCCAGCGATCCTGACTGCGTCATATCGCTGGTCGGGATCGCTGGTACATCGCTAAGTGTGACAGTACCTTTACATATGGATACATCTGATTGGCATCTATTAGTCATCAGTATTTTGTCCACATTACATCCACATTTCTCTATGTCTGTTATAGTTCAAGTTCTTCCTTGAAGAAAACCCATCAGGACCATTGGAGCAGCGGTGAGAGCCAGGAGGGTGGGGGTGGCATTAACTGGTAAGCATCAATTATCTTATCACCTTTCTTGCACTTAAACCATTGTTTTAAATTATACTCAACCCTTTTACTTAAAATGTTAATATATTCCTAGTAGTTATGTATTATGTCATTTTAACCATTTTTTTTTCACCATGGCTAAAATAAGCAAGAATCTTCAAAATATGTTCCTCAATGAGGATGACACCTAGAGACGCTAAGGGTTAAACTTATTCCACAGCATTTATTTTTATCTGCAGCTAAAGAAAGTACAGTGTAATTATCGGTATTGTTGTTAAAAGTGATATTTTGTGCTACCTAGCCATCTCATTAGCCATAGCATGTTATTACCTGACATATTGAGTCATTAAGATGGTCCTGATTAGGAAATATGGCCTGGAGATATTGGTGCCTGTATATGGAACTGCTTGTCAGCTCACTACCATAAGTGACATGTTTACAAGGGAATACGCGATTTTTAACCTCAGATATGGCGAAGCGGACTAACAACCTCTATACGGAATCTTCCAAGTTCCATTTAATAGAACTTGTTACTTGATTATTTTTGAAAGGTAACATGCATAAGTAATCACTGCGTGTATCGCCGTATATGATTTATTAAAACATACCTTAAATACAAAAAATAAAGGCTGTTAGGAAGAGAGCTTAAAATAACACTGGTTTTCTTCTATATTACATACATAAGGAAATTAAGTTAGAACTTGAAAATAAATCTTTCATGTTATTGGATCTCACAGTAAATCTTGATTAGCAGTGAAATATATTCTTACATTAATAAATCGATATTTGATTCATTATTGAAGAATTTGAAGAGCAGAACCAAGCAGACTGGATTGGACACTTCTCATTCAATACGTAACGTTATAGAAATATCATGGGTCACAATTGAGCTCCCAAAGCTCTAAACAAATTAGGACATCAAGGATAAAACAATCTTTAGTTGCATGTTCTTGGATATAGAGCATTTGTGACTTTATAAATCTGTTACATATGAAACCGGACGCAGTCCTTTTGTCTGCCCTTATTCACACACTGAGGTCAACTTTGACACATGATAAGGTTTTTAATATTAGACAGTGTAGGACCACCCTGATCAGAGTCACCTTGTCGACGGTGGGACGGCTTTTATGCTATTTTTGATCAAAAACAGTATTACTAAGAACTCTGTATTATTTAAATGCACTTTTGCTTTTTACTTATTTAATTACAGCAGGGTTTTTGCTCATTTTGTTTCTTGTTGGTTTTGTATATTTTATGGCCGATCTGAACAATCGTTTATGTGCTCTCTGTATTTATACCAACTCAAACCAAGCTCAATTTTTTTTCTTTGTATTTTTGCATTCTGTGCAAGCCGGGGTGTGGCCTCCCTCTCCTTAGATGGAAATTGTATTTAAAGACTTCCCCTGACTGGTGTCCACTGGTTGGGACCCGGTCCTTTTGTCTGCCCTTATTTACACACTGAGGTCAACTTTGACACATGGTAAGGTTTTTAATATTAGACAGTGTAGGACCTCCCTGATCAAAGTCACTTGGCGACGGTGGGATGGCTTTTATGCTATTTTTGATCAAAAACAGTATTACTAAGAAAACTCTGTATTATTTAAATGCACTTTTGCTTTTTACTTACTTAGTTACAACAGTTTTGTCTCTTGTAGGTTTTAGGTTTTGTGTACATATTAAATGAGCAGAGCCATAATGTGCTGACTGGTATAATTCTATGATTCTATGAAATTAATTTATTGCTGTCATAATAGAACAATAAATAGTTAACCTTCTACAAAACAGAAAAATCAACTCTGAATTTGATATTACACATTGCATGTTTCCAAAAACAAATAACAGTAGTACTGTAACTCTAAAATGGGTTGTAAAAACTTAATGGAGTTGTCCAGGATCAGAAAAACATGGTCACTTTCCTTCAGAAACTAGGCCACTCCTGATCATGGGTTGCACACAGTGTTGTAGCTCAGCTCCATTCACTGCTTTGGGGCTGAGCTGCAATACGAAACACAAACCATGGTTGTCGCTGTTTTTAAAAGAAAGCATCCATGTTTTTCTAATCCTGCACAACTATTTTTATAACTCAGTAGTGTCATCCCAATAACATCTGCCTCAGTCAACACAAAAGTATCTAAAATTACACCGGTGAGTAAAAAAAAGTCTACACTCCAGTTATTTTAAAAACTCTTTTGCCGCACTCTTTGGCCAGCATCTTCCGCATGAGGTCACTATCTCCCCAGCCAATGCTGTGCAGGTGTGAACATGTTACATAATTTATGACTGCCGTGTGAGGAAAAAAATGGTGATTTGCACGAAAATAGAGTAGTATGAAGCAATTCTTTTCTTGAGGTATGACGGTGCATCTTATGCCACTTTTTATCAAAGACTGGGCCCGATTCATCTAGACTGGCGTTGTTCATGTAGTTCTTGATGTGGGGGCATGCTGGAGATACATGCCTCATCATGAATCTGAAGCATCTAACATGTAACATGAGCTTCCATGACCTACGCAAGAAATGTCACTCCATTCAGGTACTGAGATAGGAAATTCTATAGCTCGTCATGAATTAGATGAGCTGTGGTATCCCTCCCTATATCAACAGATTTTTGGAGGAGTTGGGAGAAACTGGCGTTAAGACGTCAAAAGTCACAAAATTTAGGCAAAACTCGAAGTTGCACCTAATTTTTGCTACTTTTTAGTAATATTAATAATAATAATCTTTATCTACAGTGCCTTGCAAAAGTATTTGGCCCCCTGGAACTTTTCAACCTTTTCCCACATATCATGCTTCAAACATAAAGATACCAAGTGTAAATATTTGGTGAAGAATCAACAACAAGTGGAACACAATTGTGAAGTTGAACGAAATTTATTGGTTATTTTATATTTTTGTGGAAAGTCAAAACTGAAAAGTGGGGCGTGCAATATTAACTTAATACTTTGTTGCGCCACCTTTTGCTGTGATTACAGCTGCAAGTCGCTTGAGGTATGTCTCTATCAGTTTTGTACATAGAGAGACTGAAATTCTTGCCCATTCTTCCTTGGCAAACAGCTCGAGCTCAGTGAGGTTTGATGGAGATCGTTTGTGAACAGCAGTTTTCAGCTCTTTCCACAGAATCTCGATTGGATTCAGGTCTGGACTTTGACTTGGCCATTCTAACACCTGGATACATTTATTTGTGAACCATTCCATTGTAGATTTTGCTTTATGTTTGGGATCATTGTCTTGTTGGAAGACAAATCTCCGTCCCAGTCTCAGGTCTTTTGCAGACTCCAACAGGTTTTCTTCAAGAATGGTCCTGTATTTGGCTCCATCCATCTTCCCATCAATATTAACCAGCTTCCCTGTCCCTGCTGAACAAAAGGAGGCCCAAACCATGATGCTGCCACCACCATGTTTGACAGTGGGGATGGTGTCTTCAGGGTGATGAACTGTGTTGCCTTTATGCCAAACATATGGTTTGGCATTGTTGCCAAAAACTTTGATTTTGGTTTCATCTGACCCGAGCACCTTCTTCCACATGTTTGGTGTGTCTCCCAGGTGGCTTGTTGCAATCTTTAAGCAACACTTTTTGCGGATATCTTTGAGAAATGGCTTTCTTTTTGCCACTCTTCCATAAAGGCCCGATTTGTGCAGTTTACAACTGATTGTTGTCCTATGGACAGACTGTCCCACCTCAGCTGTAGATCTCTGCAGTTCATCCTGAGTGATCATGGACCTCTTGGCTGCATCTCTGATCAGTCTTCTCCTTGTTTGAGATGAAAGTTTAGAGGGATGGCCGGGTCTTGGTAGATTTACAGTGGTATGATACTCCTTCCATTTCAATATGATCGCTTGCACAGTGCTCCTTGGGATGTTTAAAGTTTTGGAAATCATTTTGTATCCAAATCCAGCTTTAAACTTCTCCACAACAGTATCACGGACCTGCCTGTTGTGTTCCTTGGTCTTCATGATGCTCTCTATGCTTCAAACAGAACCCTGAGACTATCACAGAGCAGGTGCATTTATACGGAGACTTGACTACACACAGATGGATTATATTTATCATCAATAGTCATTTAGGACAACATTGGATCATTCAGAGATCCACAATGAACTTCTGGAGTGAGTTTGCTGCACTGAGAGTAAAGGGGCCGAATAATATTGCACTCCCCACTTTTCAGTTTTTGACTTTCCACAAACATTTAAAATAACCAGTAAATTTCGTTCAACTTCACAATTGTGTTCCACTTGTTGATTCTTCACCAAAAATTTACATTTGGTATCATTATGTTTGAAGCATATGTGGGAAAAGGTTGAAAAGTTCCAACCACTGTGTATAGCGCCAACATATTCCGCAGCGCTTTACAGTTTAACAGTTTCAAAACACAAGTCATAAGTAACAACGTTAACAATACAATAATTAAAGCAAAATAAGATGACCCTGCTCGTGAGAGCTTACAATCTACAATGAGGTGGGGGAGATACAAATTACAGGTGTGTATTTACAATGGTGTATTTACAATGATGGTCCAGCCATCTTGAGGGAGTGAGGGATAGATGGAGATAGTGAATGGGCTACACACACACTTACACATAAAATGACTTTGATTTGTGAACATGATATGCCGCTCTGAACAAATGAGTTTTGAGGGAGCGCCTAAAAGTATGCGAATTGTGGATAGTCCTAATTTCTTGAGGTAGAGCATTCCAGAGGATTGGCACAGCCTGTGAGAAGTCTTGGAGTCGGAAGTAGGAGGTACAGATTAGTGCAGACGTTAGTCGAAAGTTGTTTGCAGAGCGCAGCGGTCGGTTAGGCTGATAGACAGAAATGAGGGAGGAGATGTATGGGGGTCCTGCACTGTGGAGAGCTTTGTGGGTGAGAACATGTACTTTGAATTGGATCCTATAGTGAACAGGCAGCCAATGTAAGGACTGGCGAAGAGTGGACGCGTCCAAGTACCGACTAGCCAGATGGATGACCCTGGCTGCTGCATTAAGTATGGACTGGAGAGGGGAAAGTCAAGTAACGGGGAGGCCAATTAATAGAGCATTGCAGTAGTCCAGGAGGGAGTGGATCAATTCAACAGTGAGGGTTTTTGTTGTTTCCATGGTGAAAAAAGGGGAGATTGGAAACTGGTCTGTAGTTGTTTGTGCAGGAAGGATCTAGAGCGGGTTTCATTAGTAATGGAGTAACGATAGAGTGTTGGAAGGAGGATGGGAAAATGCCCGAGGAGAGGGAGAGATTAAAGATTGTAGTTAGGTGAGTTGTGACGACTGGAGAGAGAGAGAATGGGGTCGGTAATGCATGTAGTCAAACGAGAAGAGGAGAGGAGTTTAGAGACTTCTTCTGTGATGGGATCAAATGTGGAAAATGAGCCAGGGGAAATGCAGGGAGGGATGGGAGTCACAGCACTGGTGGATGGGAGCGGATTTCCTGATGGATATTATCTATTTTCTCTATAAAGTGGGAGGCCAGGTCATCAGCACAAATGTCTGTGATAGGGGCTTGTGCTTTTGGCCTGAGGAGGGAGTGTAAGGTGTCAAA
This sequence comes from Dendrobates tinctorius, assembly GCF_039654945.1. Taxonomy (NCBI): domain Eukaryota; kingdom Metazoa; phylum Chordata; class Amphibia; order Anura; family Dendrobatidae; genus Dendrobates; species Dendrobates tinctorius. The sequence continues at coordinate 17,053,758 of NW_027361750.1, read as the reverse complement.
AAGTTTCTTGTGGTTGTTGGCTAATGAGGAGATCAGGGTGGTGAAGTAGGTCTGTTTGGCGAGGTGTGAGGCAGAGGTATAGGTTCTTAACATTAATTTGTAGTGGATAAAGTCTTCTGGCGTGTGGATTTTTCTCTATAGGCATTTCGCACTCCTAGAGCATCGCTGGAGAAGTTGAATTTTCAATGTGACCCAGAGCTGTTTTACTCTGTGTTTGGAGGTTCTGAGGGCAAGGGGTGCTACTTGGTCAAGGGTGCTTCTAAGAGTGTTGTTGTAGTGATGAACAGCCAGATCAAGACAGGAAAAAGAGGAGATTGGGGACAGTGATGAGTGTAGGGATTCTGAAAGTGTCTGATGGTTAATGGCTTGGAGATTTCTGAATGTGTGGTAAGTAGGAGTGTGCTGGAGTGGGCGAGGATTTGTGAGCATGAAGGAGAGAATGTTGTGGTCAGAGAGGTGAAGCGGTGAGTTATTTAGGTAGGAGATTGAACAGAGCCAGACAAAGACTAAGTCAAGGGTGTAACCATCCTTGTGTGTCTCAGAGGTTGAAAGCTGTGAGAGGCTTAGAGAAGTGGTTAGTGATAGAAGCTGGGATGCAGATGTGGAAGTGGGGCTGTTAATGGGGATATTGAAGTCTTCCAGGATACTGTAAGGGTTGGAAGTTCTGAGGACATGAAGTGTGGCAGCCAAGCTGAGAAGTGGTCAAGGAAGTGGGTGGGTGAGCCTGGGGACCGGTATATGACCGCTACTCTGAGGGAGAGGGGATGGAAGAGCATGATGGTGTGGACCTCAAAAGAAGGGAATGAGTGATGGAACTGGGGAGATGACCTGGAAAGTGCATTGTGGGGACAGGAGTAAGCCGACTCCACCACCAAGTCTGTTTGTGAGTCTCAGGGAATGGGAGAATTGTAAGCCACCATGAGAAATGGCAGCAGGGGAGACGGTGTCAGAATCCTGTATCCAGGTTCCAGTGAGGGCCATCAGTTATAGAGAGTTGTTCAGAAAGTAATTGTACAGGAAAGGAAGTTTGTTACATACAGACCGTGGATTCCAGAAGGCACAATTAAAAGAAGGAGATGAGGGAGTGCAAGTAATATTAATAAGATTATTATGGTTTCGATATGAGATAGGGTAGGGGTGGAGGTTGGGGGATGGTGGACCGGGGTTGGGTGAAATGTCCCCTGAAATCAGTAGGAGTAGGAAGATAAAGAGCAAGTAGTTATTGGAATAGTAAGAGTTTTTTTCTGCAATGTGTATGGACTAGATGGGCTGAGATTTTTCAGGAAGATGAGAAGTGCATGGGAGCTGTACATGGGAGAGGGAAGTATAGAAGGGCTAATGTGTATGAGTCGTGATGGAGGGGGGATGGGGTGGTGAATGTGAATGGCAAGGCATCACAGGATGATAGAAATAAAGCACATGGATAAAAGGGAGTGCAAAGTGTGGGTTACACCTGCCGTGACTAACTGCCATGGAATAACTGCCTTTTGCTTGATGCTTAGCTAATGCGATGCTTTGCTGAATGCGTGCGACCCCACACATGCGTGTACCCTTTAGAATGTTTCTAAATTTATAGGCTCCAATACAAGGATAAGAGAGAGGAATTGTGGGAGCTGATTGTTATAAATTAGCAACAGCTGCTCAACACATCCTAGTGTGGAATAGGTGATCAAAGACGCTAGTCCTGATTCCCTCTCTGTGCTATAGCAACTCTCCCATGATAACATCTACAGTGATCCCCCCATAGATGTAAAACAGTAAGTACTGAGAACAATGTAACAGATTAATTATAGCAAAGGTGTTGAATGAAATGGTTACCAATAGGATATATTGCAGCAGAAAAGACAGCCAGCAAAGGTGGGCAGTTGTACCATTCAGGCTGCTTGCTAACATTGAATGGAGTGAAATACATGCACAGGGTGGATCAGTTCAGAAGTTGAATGATCTGATTACCATTCAGGCTGCTTTCTAACATTGAATGGAGTGAAACACATGCAGGGTGGATCAGTTCAGATAAATGAAGCCCATTGTGTGCAATGTGCAGAAAGTGATTTGTTATGAAGAAGTGTGTATGAATTGACAGACAAGTTCAAGTGTCAGCTAGGAAGAAGGAACAAAACGTCTATGTCCATGAATGATGACAACATTGAGCGTGAACGTGAAATGATTCCATTAGATCGTACTATCACCTGTTTGGTCGCCTGAAAGAAGACCTATGATGATGAAGATTCTGATGAAGAGGTGAAGACAGAGGTGCATATGTGACTCATAGCTCATCCTAAAATAACTTTTTAATGAAGGAATATGAAAGCTTGATCAAAGAAGGACAAAATGTATTGAAAAGCAGGAAGATTATGACGAAAAATTATTTGTTTGTCTTTTTTGACAGTTGAGTAAACTAAATTCTTCAGCCAGAGTGCAGATTATTTTGTACACCCCCCTCACATTATTACCATTTTATTCAATATAAAATTATAATCAACCAATACACTTTGTTATCATCAATATACACTGTCAATAGCCAACTAGTTTATTTATGTAAGTGGTAACATAGAAAAGTGTAATAAGCACAGATGTTGTGCGGAAAGATTCCTCACACATAAGACAGGTGATGTACAGTATTTATTGCTATTCATTTCTATCTTTAAACAAGGCAAAAGTATCAACTTGAAAATCAACAGCAAAGTTCATTTTTGTTCAAGACAGAAATTTGTATTTTTTTATTTTGTTCAAAATCAGGGTTCGGTACTTCAATGGTACAATTTAGGTGTCTTGTAACTATTTGGAGCTCACCTAAGAGCTATATTAGCTGGCAAAGCATCTAAGGAACCTACATCCATTCAGCAGTGGGCTTCTTGTATCATGTAGATTGGCTTTACTTTATAAAAGAGGAAACCTATTGATGATTAGTAACATGGATAGGGGTTAATTTGCATGAAATTAATCTACCATATTGGATTGAAAGTCTTTCAAGGGTATGTTTCCACGGTCAGGATTCCTTCAGGATTTGCTGCGGATTGGACACTGCGTACAGCCGCAGTGTCCAATCTGCAGCGTCCAGATGTTACAGCATAGTGGAGGGGATTTTATGAAATCTCGTCTCCACTATGCTTGCACGGCCACATCCGGCAGCCCTGCGTAACCGGACATGCGGTGCGTCTTTATAGGCCGCAGCATGTCTATTTATCTTGCTTAGATGCTTCATCTCTGCAAGATAAATAACCCAGTCTATGTATAGGATGAAGTGATTACAAATGTGTTCAATGAACACATGCGGAATCACCGCATGTACAAAAGGGGGCAGCGCTTTTGGCGGAGCCGGGTTTCCACTGCGTCCAAAGCGCTGCATATCTGGACAGTGGACACATACCCTTAGTGCTAGCACCATATCCAGAAGATGCCAATCCCATGAGTTCATTTGCCCCCAGGTTGTCAAAATCTCAGTGATTAACTTTAAATCTCTTAAATTTGTCCACAAATTTATTGGACAAACATCAATAATACTTTTTTTTTTCCACCTTATCATAGGCTAGGGTCACACAAGCTTAGATTCTTTCAATCAAGAGAATCGGGTCGATTATGCTAATGACACTTTGATCAGAGTTTTGTAACTCGAGTCACTATTCATGGGCAAGTAGTGAGGCTAGGGTAGTTAAGAGGGCCAGGGTCACATACCAAGAGGGCTCGTCATATACAAAGGGGTAATACAAAAGGCATAGCAAGGTCCAGAGTCAGAATTACAAGGTCAGAGTGGGTCATAGCAAAAGGGGTAATACAAATGGGTAGTCAATGCGAAAATCCAGGGTCCAGCAACAATATGAGAAGTCAAAAATCAAGGCTGAAAGCTACAACAGGCACAGAATAGAGGCATGCAGCCAGCTAAATAGCCTGGGAATCACTCCGAAGATGAAATACCGGTAGGAAACCCAGAACTCCCTGGCCGTGATTAGGCAACTGGACTATCACTCACAACACTGACAGTTCAGCATGCCCATGCTTCAGATTGGACAAGCTGTCTATCACAAGTCTATCAAAATACTGACAGCTGGACAATCCGCTATCTGAGATTAGATGTGTGAGTTGCCACTGAGTGGAGGAATTGTGACAAATGTGATCCGATTCTCTCAGCTGCTAGAATCTCAACACAATAATGGGACGATGGAGAACAAAATTTCTCCAACTTTTCCATTGTGTGAATCCGCTGAAATCGGACTGCATTTCCATGCACCCATAGACTAGAATGGGCGAATCTCATACGATTTATGCTGCACTTTTTTTTACGCCGAATCGGTATGAGAAAAAAAAGGCTGATCAGCGCTACCCTATTACATATCATTGGTCTCATAAAAAATCGGATAGCACTTATCCAATTAATATGGGGTTATGAGCGACCTCTTAATAGAAGTGTAGTATCAACATGAAATTAATAAATAGCTAGGAATTTTGTTACATTTTTGTAGACTTGATCATGTTTTCCTTAAACTATATGGTGATTAAATCATGAAAGTACAATTACAATTTCTCATTTAGAATGTACGCCTGGTCTGATCTGATGTGAATCGTCCAGTTTTTTGCAGTGGAAACCTTCACATATATACTTTATACATTTGGCAAAAACGTTTGAACAATGAAGCCACATCACAAATTAGAAACACTTCGACATTAGGAAAGCATGTAAAGCAGGCAGCCAAATACGTTATAAACATAGTCCATGTTTGTGCTAATATTAGCTATATATGCAATTAAAAGATATCTCTGAATTTTTAGAAATGTCCCCAATGCCTTTCACAAAATTTAGTGAAATGGTAAATATTATATTCATCTCCTTTCTGCCTAATATATAGATTGTTTTATAACCAGTGTTTTCTTTAGTGGTAGATGACATTTTTCCATTACCTGGCTCACAGTTGCATGCACAAACCTTCTCCTTTTTCTGACTTCATTAAATGTTTTCTTTTCTGTCCTAGCCTCCTGAAACCCCTCAGTCCCACTCAGTAAATTGTTAATACTTACCTGAGTTTTCTTCATGTCGTATCTTTTTATGTATTTTTTAGGCTCTTGTTCTGACGCTCCTGTAGATTCATTACTGGACTCCATGCTACCTCCATTTCTCTAAGCTGCAATCTCTCCGGATATCAAATGTCCATTCCTGCTTCAAAGCCAAAACTAGTATGATCGCTAGGTATGGAGATGTTTATTATCAAGAGCTTTTGATGTACAATACAAAATACGGTAATATTGTGGTACCGTGTTGGTCAGAAAAATCGATGTAAATACTTATGTCCCAAAAAATTGAGAAAAATATTCAAGGAGTGATATCTTTATTGGCTAACCAGAGAAATTACATTTGCAAGCTTTCAGAGCTCAAAAGGCCCCTTCATCAGGTTGGTTACAAGTGAATCCACTTGTAATAAAGCCTGATAAAGGGTCTTTGACCTCTGCATGCGTAATTCCTGCGTTTTAACTAGCACTTTGCAAGCGTAATTAGCTTGCAGAATACTAGTGTTTTCCAAGCGATCTGTAGCATCGCTTGGAAAACTGATTGACAGGTTGGTCACACTCGTCAAACATAGTGTTTGACTAGCGTGACCAACTTTTTACTATTGAGGCTTCCTATGCAGCTTCAATAGTAAAAAGATATAAAGTTAAAAATAATTAAAAAACTAAAAAATTGTGTTTTTCTCACCTTCCGGCGTCCCACGCGGCGTCCCCGATCCTCGAGACTGCTACATCATCAAAGGTCATTGTCATAAGGCATCGCTGGGAACGGGACTTGGTGGGAGCATCGCCGAGGCCTGGGGACGCTGCGTGCGACTCCAGAAGGTGAGAATAACACGATTTTTTATTTTAATTCTTTTTTAACAGGGATATGGTACCCAGGGCCTGGAGGAGAGTATCCTCTCCTCCAGACCGTGGGTACCATCTGCACATTTTCTGCTTACTTTGCACATGGTGGGCATAGCCACATGCGGAAAGTAAGCGGAACAATGCATTTCTATGTGTGCGGAATTCCCGCGATTCTGCACAAAGAATGAGCATGCTTCGTATTTTTCCACAATGCGATTTTGCAGCGGAAAAATACACAGCATTAGCACAGCATGTGCAGAATGCCATTGAATGCAATGGCTTGCTTATTTTATGCGTTTTTGCAGCATTTACGCCGCGTTTTCGCAGTAAAAAAACACGGCAAAAATGCATAAAATATGCAGGAATTCCGGACGTGTGCACATAGACTTAATACTACAGTGAAACAGACCTATACTCAAAGCTCGTCCATCTGCAGTAACTTGGAAATATATCAAGAGCACGGACCGGCAGGAACTGGAGAAATCGATAAATAATAGTAGATGCAAAAGATAATCCACAATCTATAATAATAAATGCCCTAAGCAGCTTCCGGTTGTAACAACTTCCGTCCAGTTGTAACCGGTGACGTCACCACACACACGCACATGTTAACCCTCAACACACCACACCGCCTCAACACACACTCCTCTCACCTTTCACCTCCACTCACGTCCACTCACTCTTTCACTCCACATACGTTCGTTTCTCTCACTCCGTTTCTCATACTCACACCGTCATCGTCGCTGCCCCGACATCTTCCTCCGCCGCCGCGATCCTGGATCCAGACGTTCTCCAGGCCGCCGACATGTTCTTGCGGCGACGCCATCTTGGATTTCGTGAAATCCCGCGAGATTCAAGATGGCGTCGCCGCAAGAACATGTCGCTGGCGTGGACGACTCGGGATCCAAAAAGATGGCGTCGGCGAAATCTCGCGAGAAAAGATGGCGTCGCCGCAAGAACATGTCGCCGGCGAGGACGACGTCGGGATCCAAAACGGCGTCGGCGAAAACTCGCGAGATTTCGCCGACGCCATTTTGGATCCCGACGTCGTCCACGCCGGTGACATGTTCTTCCGGCGACGCTATCTTGACTATCGCGGGATATCACGATACTCAAGATGGCGTCGCCGCAAGAACATGTCGCCGGCGTGGACAACGTCTGGATCCAGGATGGCGCCGGTGGAAGAAGATGTCGGGGATCGTGGAGCAGTGGCGATGACGGCGTGAGTATGAGAGACGGAGTGAGAGAAGGGGTCGTATGTAGAGTGAAAGAGTGAGTGGAGATGGTGAAAGGTGAGAGGAGTGTGTGTTGAGTAGAGTTGAGCGATACCGTCCGATACTTCAAAGTATCGTATCGGATGGTATCGGCCGATCTTTAAAAAAAGTATCGGTATCGCCGATTCCGATACCGGAAGTCCCATTCAAGTCTATGGGACTTCCGGTATCGGAATAAGAAAAACCCTTTCCTGCCCTTGTACAGCCTCTCTGGGGTCTGTACGGGCCTTTCGGGGGGCTGTGCCGGCCTGCCAGGGGGTCTGTGCAGGCTCCGGTGGTCTGTGCCGGCCTGCCGGTGGTCTGTGCAGGCTCCGGGGGGCTGTGCCGGCCTGCCGGGGGGCTGTGCCGGCCTGCCGGGGGGCTGTGCCGGCCTGCCGGGGGGCTGTGCAGGCTCCGGGGGGCTGTGCCGGCCTGCCGGGGGGCTGTGCAGGCTCCGGGGGTCTGTGCAGGCATCGTCCGATGGGACTACAAGTCCCATCGGGCGATGCCTGCTACCATGACAGTGATTGACACATTAGCCAATGATGGGACAGTAGTAGTCCCATCATCCGGCTAATGTGTTAAATGTAAAAAAAAAAAAAAAAAAAAAATTACATGCTACATACATACAACATGCATACTACATACATGCTACATTCATACTACATACTACATACATGCTACATTCATACTACATGCATGCTACATACATACTGCATGCTACATACATACTACATGCATGCTACATGCATCATACATAACACATATATACTACATGCATGCTACATACATACTACATGCTACATACTACATATATACTACATGCATGCTACATACTACATGCTACATACATACTACATATATACTACATGCATGCTACATACATACTGCATGCTACATACATACTACATACATACTACATGCATGCTACATACATACTACATGCATGCTACATACATACCACATACATAACACATATATACTACATGCATGCTACATACATACTACATATATACTACATGCATGCTACATACATACTACATATATACTACATGCATGCTACATACATACCACATATATACTACATACATACAATACATTCATACAATACATACATAGACATACAGTACATATAACATAGAGTAACATACTTACCAATACTTGTCACATTGTTCCCCGAAGCCATTGTCTTTCCGGAATAAATATTAACATAACAAACCACAAAAATACTCACCCACGATCCGAAGCAGTCCACGAGTGTGTCCCACGACGATCTTGGGTAGAGAACTGCAGCATCAGCTGTTGCTGCCGTTCTCTACTGGCTGCAGGAATCCAATGACGGAAGGTAGGTATCCTTCCGCACTGTATTCCTCCGCCACTTAAAAAAAAAAAAGTCCCTAGTCTCACTTTATGCCATTGCTGTGTGGGAAATTCCCACGCAGCAATGGCATAAAGTGAGACTAGGGACTTTTTTTTTTTTAAGTGGCGGAGGAATACAGTGCGGAAGGATACCTACCTTCCGTCATTGGATTCCTGCAGCCCGTAGAGAACGGCAGCATCATCTGATGCTGCAGTTCTCTACCCAAGATCGTCGTGGGACACACTCGTGGACTGCTTCGGATCGTGGGTGAGTATTTTTGTGGTTTGTTATGTTAATATTTATTCCGGAAAGACAATGGCTTCGGGGAACAATGTGACAAGTATTGGTAAGTATGTTACTCTATGTTATATGTACTGTATGTCTATGTATGTATTGTATGAATGTATTGTATGTATGTAGTATATATGTGGTATGTATGTAGCATGCATGTAGTATATATGTAGTATGTATGTAGCATGCATGTAGTATATATGTAGTATGTATGTAGCATGTAGCATGCATGTAGTATGTATGTGGTATGTATGTAGCATGTAGTATGTATGTAGCATGCATGTAGTATGTATGTAGTATGTATGTAGTATGTATGTAGCATGCAGTATGTATGTAGCATGTATGTAGTATGTATGTAGTATATATGTAGTATGTATGTAGCATGCATGTAGTATGTATGTAGCATGTAGCATGTATGTAGTATGTATGTAGTATATATGTAGTATGTATGTAGCATGCATGTAGTATATATGTAGTATGTATGTAGCATGTAGTATGTATGTAGTATGTATGTAGTATGTATGTAGCATGCAGTATGTATGTAGCATGTATGTAGTATGTATGTAGTATATATGTAGTATGTATGTAGCATGCATGTAGTATGTATGTAGCATGTAGTATGTATGTAGCATGTATGTAGTATGTATGTAGTATATATGTAGTATGTATGTAGCATGCATGTAGTATATATGTAGTATGTATGTAGCATGTAGTATGTATGTAGCATGCATGTAGTATGTATGTAGTATTTTTTTTTTTTTTTTTTAACATTTAACACATTAGCCGGATGATGGGACTACTACTGTCCCATCATTGGCTAATGTGTCAATCACTGTCATGGTAGCAGGCATCGCCCGATGGGACTTGTAGTCCCATCGGACGATGCTTGCACAGACCCCCGGACATCAGCACAGCCCCCCGGCAGGCCGGCACAGCCCCCCGGCAGGCCGGTACAGACCCCCACAGGGTGCACAGACCACCGGCAGGCCGGCACAGCCCCCCGGCAGGCCGGCAGAGACCCCGGGCAGTCCACACAGCCCCCCGGCAGGCCGGCACAGCCCCCCGGCAGGCCGGCAGAGACCCCCGGAAGGCCCGAAATGACGGCGCATCATGATGCGCACACACCGCGCATCATGATGACGTCAGGCCGTCAATCAACTGAACTTCCGATTCCGATGCCGAATTCCGATATTGAAAAAATATCGGAAGTCGGTATCGGAATTCCGATACAGCAAGTATCGGCCGATACCCGATACTTGCGGTATCGGAATGCTCAACACTAGTGTTGAGGAGTGTGTGTGTTGAGGGTTAACATGGCAAGAGGTGTGATGCTATCGCATCCTCCCGATGCGATAGTATCGGGCCATAATCTAGTGATATTATAAATTGGTTATGTAACGGAAAATTTGGTTGGAAATCTGTACATATGTAACAATTATTATTTCATATCAATTTTTTATTTTAAAAACAATACTCATAATAACAACACCTATCCATAAACAAATTCACCTAACCATGATTTGCAGATTCTGATAATAAATAATCTGCAGCTTCACAAACATTTTTCGGGTCACATAGACTCGAAGAGTACAGCAGGGTTAAAGGGGCTAAGAAGAAGTTATCACCTATCCACAGGAGACTCAGTCATCAGTAGAGTGATTGGCGATCTCAGACAGTCCCATGGAGAATGAATGGAGCGACGATGCACACGTAAACAATGAGGGTCTCAGTAATTGAGCTCCCATGTCACTGATACCAATCTTGGAAATTAGGGTGTTACATTGGGGAGCACGGTGGCTCAGCGGTTAGCAAGGAGTCTGTATGTTCTCCCCGTGATTGTGTAGGGTTCCTACCCCACTTCAAAGACATACTGATAGAGAATTTAGATTGTGAGCCCCAATGAGGACAGTGATGATCATGTCTGTAACGTGCTGGGGAATTAATGCTGCTATATAAGCAAAGCTTAATTAATAATAAATTACGTTGGGGGCTAATATGATCTATTTGTCTGCACTGTATCCTCAGTTTGAGTCTAGGTCTTCATGGACTTCATCATGATCTTGACCTGTAGCAAGAGAAGCTGATTCTTTGCACTTAGGTGAAAGTGACTCCATTATCATTTTCCCGTGAGTGAGGCTGTACTAGGCCATAGGCCGTAAAAGGGAGGCCGTCATGACAAGGTTGAGAGGGAAAGAAGAAGCTGCAGTTGTTGGATAAGGAGGTGTAGTATAAAGGGTTAATTTAGCGAGTTGTGCTGAGGGGGGCTGGGTTTACTAAGGGGGAGGGTCAGAGAAGAGGCGGGTCAGGGGACATTGGTATAAATAGGGGGAGCCATCTTACAGGGGCAACCATTTTAGGTACTCCTTAGTAACTGTAGGAATCGCCCACCCACCCTCCCTGTTATACTGGGGCTGCGGGTATATGGGATTTCTGAATTACTTACTTTAGTTGAACCGTTTCAAGCAGTAAGGCTATTTTACTATGCTATAATAGTATTTTCTTGTATGTTTTTTGTCACGGCTGTGTGGCGTGGGGGTGGTCCTCGAAGTTGGTGAGGCTGGATGCTCTGGGGGGGATCGGAAGAGGTTCTGGACTCCCTCCAGTGTGGGCTTATGTGGACGGGTATTTGAGGTATCCCGAAGATGGGATAAAGAGGACTTGGATATGGTAATGGTTTATGGCCAAGCGGGTTGTTTTTTGGTGCCTCTGAGCTGGTGCTTTACGGCTGGAGGCAAGACTCGACCTGGGGCCATGTTGGTATAATAACATCATGGATTTTTGGTTTCGGGGCTTCAAGGACTGCCCCTACGGGTCGTGAACTACTGTAAAACGTTTGTTTATATGTTAATAAATGGCTGCTGTGGCCAAATTATCCAAACAGCATGTGTATCTGTCTTTATTCAATTCACGAAGGAATGGGAAGGGGCCACAAGGATGGGAAAGGAAGGTTTGGGATGTGTCTTAATAAAATGGTAAAGGGGCTTTGGAGCTGCGAGTAGTCTCGAATACCTTTTGTCATGCCGTACATGCTGAATTCTAACTTTTACATCTAAGGACTCGGTGTGTGGTTCTATAGGTTGCTGCATTTTGGAATGACATTTCGGGGGCTTTGACACAATTACTAATTTTCCACAAATTTATGATGTTAACCCCCAGACCTATACATTTATATTAGCTTAAGGGGACACAGTACTGATTTTGGTCTATAATATAAACTACAATGTAATTTAAATAGTAATCGTCACTTTATTAAAAAAATTAGTTATGGGAATAACCTAAAAAGACACCTATATTACTGCGATTTGGGGCAATAAGGGTTTTATTTCATAAATCAATAGTATATATGAAAATAAGCAACTTTGTAATATATCTTATATATCTGTTTCTTTCTCCTCCTAGACTGATCTTTCACTCTCAATTCATAAGTAAAATCTGCATTAAGTGAAGACAGATTTCCCCATTGCTGAGATAGCAGATGACATTTGGTGTTCATAAAGTTTTATGGAGAGGGAAGAGCAAGAGGCAGACACATATTCTGCTGCAAGTTCTCCTCAAACAATAGTTACAGATCTCCATAGAATTTTATGAGCACCAACTGGTATCTCCCATTTTTGCAATGGAAAAATTTGCATCGCTTAATACAGATTTTTACCTGTGAATTGAGAATGAATCGTCAGTCCTGGAGCAGAAAGAAGTAGATTTCTTGGATAAGATATCTTATGAAGTTTCTTATTTTCATGTGTATTATTAATTTGGGAAAAAATAATCCGACAGTTACTCTTTAAGATTAATGTTATTTGATTTTTGCCAAAAAGATGATGTGGTATTTTGGATTTGGCATTTGGTGCAACTATTAATAGGAAGATCCTAAGATGCCAGTCATTGGTGCCTACAGGCTTGATATTTGATGTACTAAATAGTGATTAAATGTACATTTCCATTTGCATTCTTCGTATTCAAAATAAAATCCTATATAATTTATAGTTGGAGGACATTGGCTTTGTGATAACTGTAGAACTACAAGTTCCATGATGTTCTACTTTTTGGCCATGAACCACAGGTTGTCGAAATTTGATTGAGATGGCAAATAAATGAAAGTGAGTTCTCTTTTCAATATAGAGATGACTTATTTTGTCTCATAACTTGCCTCTCCCAGGACATTCTGGCTTCTGAAATACCTTTCTTCAGGTGCCTGGGAATATAGCTGGTACTCTTGTCTCATTACCACCAGCTTATCAAAAGTGGCGGTGCCATCAGAGTATACCATGGCAGTTTTATGTCTAATGACCCCAGAGGTTATGTCTAATTGCACTTTTATTTTAATAGAACATAAAAAGGCATCTGTCCCAGAAAAGCAGACGGCTCAGACCTCGGAATGGAGAACTAAAATGTAATTCCAATTATAAGGTCAAAGATAGGTCACCTGGTTCTTCTGATTTGTGCTTTTTTAATGTATGTGTTAGATTTAAAATTTTTGTCTTTTCATAAATATACGTGACCCAAGACAGCCTGCCGCTCACGGACCCTAACAGAAAATCTGTTATAGGACCCCTACCTAACGTTTTGGAAAATTTCACCAAACTCTTGAACAGTTCATCTCTATCTCTACTCAAGACATTAATTAAAGCTATCATCAGTTAAATGGACTATTTTGTAGGTTTAAAAAAAAATTTGGTTAGTAATTTTTTCATATCATGATTTTTGTTTAATATATGAATAGCAATCTTACAATTTTCACACTGGTCACTGAGGCTATATTACACTATTACTTCCTGACCTTTCAGGAAGTGTTATCAGCAGGCTCTTTATCATTAGAGGCAGAATTACACTATATGCAGCTGATAATACAGGATCCACCATTCACAATAGTAATGGCCAGCTGACCCTGCTCCCATTTATAATGACTTTTGCACATGCTCATTGTGATGGAGGTGGGTGTGTACCCACTGTAGCTGGCCGGGCTTACTCTGGAAGGGGTGTGACTAAGTGGCTATCTGGTCTTTTCTAGAGCCTCTTATGGTGAGGATAGCCAGGTGCCACTCCAGGGCAGTCCCCAAGTCTGCAGCAGCTGACCAATGGGTCAAGGCAGGTACTGAGGGTACATGTAGAGACAAAGTCACATAGTCCGAGGTCGGGGCAGGCAGCACAGGTTCAAGAGAGCTAATCACTGCTGAATCAAGATCACCAAAATGCAACACAGTGCGTTTGGCGCAGGTCGGCACACTGTCAAAAGGATGCAGGCGCCGGCAAACACATACCTGTGCACGGTCTGCGTACCCAATGATAAGATAGGGTACGCAGGTCGCATGCAGTGTCATGCGCCCATAGACGGAGCTGACAGGAGGAGGCGCTGCTGTGGGCGGAGCTTAGTGGCGGCCATGCGCAGCCCGACGCAGCTCCAGGAAATGCTAGTGTGAAACTAGCCTTAGATATATAGATGTCAGTGACCAATCCAATTAGTATAGTGTGTGTGCAAATTATGGGACATGTATGTAATTAATAAATGATTTTTTTTGGGGAAAAAATGGCAATTTTCTGCGCTAGAGAGGGAAAGCCAGCTACTGAGGGCAGATATTCATAGCCTAGGAAGGGACCATGGTTATTGGCCCACCCCCGGCTACAAACATCTGCCCCCAGCCGCCCCAGAAGTGGCATATCTCTAAGACACCATAGTCCATATCTGGGGGATAAACAGTTTGCAACCAGAGCGGTGCTAAGATGCGACTGCCCCAACTGCAAACTACTGGTGAATGAATAAGTTGATGCCAGCGCTTGCTTCAGAGACAAGCGCTGACATCACTGAGTCTGCCCTCCCTGCCAGCTTGACCCACGCTGAACTCTGCAGCGTGGGAAAATGAACAGGCACCCTCTCTTGGAACAATTCCACTTCTGCACCACATCTTCACCAATCACACATTAACAGTTCCCATCACCACATACATAGCCAGCAGCTTTTGTTTTGGCCAAAAGATTTTTTAATCCACCACCACGACAAAGTAGACTCTTTTGGCATGGCTCTACGCTAATGTAACTTACTAAACAATTGTTAAAATATCTATTACAATTTTAGGTAGCGTATATACTCGCGTATAAGCCGACCCGAGTGTAAACCGACCCCCTAATTTTGCCACAAAAAACTGGGAAAACTTATTGACTCACGTATAAGCCTAGGATGGAAAATGCAGCAGCTACTGGTAAATTTAAAAAATAAAAATAGATACCAATAAAAGTAAAATTAATTGAGACATCAGTAGGTTAAATGTTTTTGAATATCCATATTGAATCTGGAGCCCCGTACAATGCTCCATACAGTTCATGATGGCCCCATGAGATGCTCCATACAAAATACACCCCATATAATGCTGCACAAAGGTTAATAATGGCCCCATAAGATGCTCCATAGAATATGCCCCATATGCTGCTCCATAAAGGTTATGGCCCCATAAGATGTTCCATAGATTATGCCCCCATAAGATGCTCCATACATTATGCCCCCATAAAATACTCCATAGATTATGCCCCCATAAGATGCTCCATAGAATATGCCCCCATAAGATGCTCCATAGATTATGCCCCATATGCTGCCCCATAAGATGCTCCATAGCTTATGCCCCAATAAGATGCTCCATAGATTTTGCCCCCATAAGATGCTCCATAGAATATGCCCCCATAAGATGCTCCATAGATTATGCTCCCATAAGATGCTCCATAGATTATGCCCCCATAAGATGGTCCATAGATTATGCCCCCATAAGATGCTCTATAGATATTGCCTCCATAAGATAGATTAGATGCTCCATAGAATATGCCCCATATGCTTCCCCATAAGATGCTCCATAGATTATGCCCCCATATGCTGCCACTGCTGCTGCAAATAAAAAAATGACATACTCACCTCTCCATCACTGGGGCCCCGGCACCTAAGATATTCACCAGTCCCCATTCCAACGCTGCTCGCCGCTGTCTTCCGCGTCCTCTGTCAGTGACTGTTCAGGCAGCAGACGGCGTGGTGCACACTAACTATGTCACTGCACCCTCTTCTGCCTGAACGTCACTGACAGAGGACACTGCAGACAGCGGCAAGCAGCGTTGGGACAGGTGAATACTGCATATACTTACCCCCCTCCAGGTGCAGTCTCTGCAGCCCCCCTACTTCTCCCATGGTTTCCCTTTCCTTCCTTCAGCGGTCACGTGGTACCGCTCAAGTCATGAATATGCCCATATTGATTACTTTAATGAGCGGTACCACTTGACTGCTGAAGAAAGGAAGGGAGACCGTGGAAAAAGCGGGGGGGCTGCAGAGATGTGCCAGGGGGGTCAGTATGATCTGACACCTCCGCTACCCCTCACCCCGCCAACCCCCAGTATATGACTCGCATATAAGCCGAGAGCGGGACTTTCAGCCCCAAAAAATGGGCTGAAAATCTCAGCTAATACACAAGTATATACAGTATATTTTTATTTATTTTTCAATTTTTAAAATGGCCAATAACATCACATACAAGAGACAAATACCACCGCACCATGACCAGACTACATATTACCACCACATGGTGACCTATAATACCACATACAAGGAACAAATACCACCAAGCCATGACCAGACCACATATTAC
This sequence comes from Dendrobates tinctorius, assembly GCF_039654945.1. NCBI lineage: Eukaryota > Metazoa > Chordata > Amphibia > Anura > Dendrobatidae > Dendrobates > Dendrobates tinctorius. The sequence goes on along the minus strand of NW_027361750.1, from coordinate 17,037,391 downwards.
CACCACAGTGACTGAATAATATCACATACAAGGGACAAATACCACCCCACAATGTCCAGACCACATATTACCACCACATGGTGACCAATAATACCATATATAAGGAACAAATACCTCCACATCGTGACCAGACCACATATTACCACCACATAGTGATAGAATATTACAAAACTGATCATTAATAATAAAAAAAACAATACCAATGCCATTATGCACAGGAGATATGTACTTAGTGTACAGTTTACATGTACAGGTAATACAGGTATCAACGGTGACATTATACAAAGGAGCTCTGTATACAGCATATAGTGTATAGTGTCAGTGTATAGGTAATACAGTGATCACTAGTGATATTATACACAGGGGCTCTGTATATAGTATGCAGTGTATAGTGTAAGTGTAGTGGTAACACACTGACTCACCAGTGACGTCTCTAGTTAAAGTCCTTTATCTTCATCCTCTTCATCCAGTTCAGACTGCGATCACTTCTTCCAGCCAAGACTCGTCTCTGAATAAAATAACAGTTATTTAGAGCACATTCTCCAATTTTTCCCCACCCTCTATACTACGCCAGATCAAGAAAAAAGCAACCGTGTCACCCTGCCCATGACCTCTCCTCTCCCACACTGAAAACAGTATCCTCAATATAATATCCTTTAATTAGCCCATACAGTAATAATATCCCACATTCTGGACCTCACGTGTCTACCTATTCTGCCCCCATAGTCACCCATAATAGTAAAATGCATGCCATAGTAAATATAGTATTATAATGCCACCCCATAGAGGTATAATGCCACCACATAGGGGTATAATGCTGCCCCATAGCAGTACAATTCAGTCCCATATATAATGCAGCCCAACAATATAATGCACCTTCATAGTATAATGCACCCCCATAGGGTATAAAGCAGCCCCATAGGGGTATAATGCAGGCCTGATAGAGGTATAATGCAGACCCATAGGGGTATAATGTAGGCCCCATAGGGGTATAATGCCGCTCCATAGGGGTGCAATGCAGTCCCATAATATAATGCACTTTCATAGTATAATGCACCCCCATAGTATAATGCAGGCCCCATAGGGGAAGAAAGCAGGCCCCATAGGGGCAGAATCCAGGCTCCATAGGGGTAGAATGCAGGCCTCATAGGGGAAGACTGCAGGTCCCATAGGTGTAGAATGCAGGCCCCATAGGGGTAGAATGACCCCCATACCATGGCTTTACAACAAAATAAAAAAGTTTCTCCTTACCTGGCTTAGCTCCAGCGATGTCCTCCATCCACATATCTGAGGTGCGGACCTTTGATCCGGCGCATGACAGTGACTTCATATGCTGGTGTCATGCCCCCTGACGTCAGCTGCCATCATCTTATTGGCCGGCAGCTGTTAACTTTTGCCATGCGGGAGGAATCTCTCACATGGCAACAAATTTGAACTGCTTGAGTGCCTAATCACACACGGGCAGTTACTGATCCAGCAAAAGCCTGCCGCTGGGGCCTGATGACCAGAACAGAGGGGGCCCACTGCGGGCCCCCTCTGGTCATCAGCAGGGGCGCACCTACCATGAAGCAAGTTGAGCACTTTGCCTCAAGCGGCGGTGCATCCATGAAGAGAGGAGGCGGCAGATGCTGTTGGTTTTGTAACGGAACTTGCTTTGGAGATGCAGGTTCAGTTACTACTCTATTGCATTGCAGGCCCAAGTCCGCATGGCAATGGTTAAAGCTGCCAGCCAATCGGAGGCTGGCAGCTGACATCAGTGCACATGTCAACGGCACATGACGTCATTGTCATTCGCCGGCGAGTGCGTGCTTGAAAAGCCTGGAGGCCGGGAGCATCGCCGCAGGAGGACGGCGGCACCAGGTCCATCTAGACCTTCTGTGTGCAGAGCGTCGCAACTGCGGACGCAAAAGGGGCTGCTACTGCAGCGCGGCGTGGACACTGCCGCTAAACGACAAGGCTAAGGCGCAAGCTCAATGTCGGACGCTAGCAGCTGTGGATGTTGCAGCAGAGGAGCGCTGGTGCAGATTCTAACTCAATCCCTAACCACATACGTAATATCAGAGGGAAGGGGTTTTTTAATGAGTCATTCACTAGAATCATACAGCCGTCCTCATACACACAGCAGCAAGAAACTCTATACTAGCGCATGACGTAACAGCCATGCACGTCTTTTATAGCAGCCGGGACCTTCCGCAAGCTTCCAGATCTCTGAGATGGACAAATGAGATCTGGAGCGGGTCCTGAGCGCATGACTCCCGCCATGAGCATGCTCAGTAGGAGGACAGAAGGACTTAGCCTCAAGAGAGATTTGCTGCAAGGCAATCTCCTCTGCAGTAGATAAACAGCAGGAGACTGCAGAATGTGAGGGTCTGGAACCCTGCGGAGTAAACGCAGAAATAAACGCAGAAATCCGACGCCTAACAGTAGTTTAGAATTTGGGATAAAATTAAGTAATATGCTCTGCAAGCGGTGCTCTAGATAACTGTGTTATTTCCTTCAGAGACGAGCCCTGGCTGGAAGATGTGATGGCATTCTGTGCTGGATGAAAGGTGAAAAGCAAACATGAAGGACTTCACTTAGAGATGTCACTGGTGAGTTAGAGTGTTACCTGTACACTGACATTATACACTGCATACTATATACAGCAGTCCGGTGTATAATATCACCGGTGATCACTGTATTACCTGTACACTGACACTATAAAGTACAGAGCTCCTGTGTATAATGTCACTGGTGATCACTGTATTTCCTGTACACTGTCACTATATACAGAACTCCTGAGTATAATGTCACCGATGATCACTATATTACCTGTACACTGACACTATATACAGTCATGGCCAAAAGTTTTGAGAATGACACAAATATTATATTTTCACATGATCTGCTGGCCTCTGGTTTTTATGTGTGTTTGTCAGATGTTTTTATCACATACATAAATATAATTGCAATCATATTATGAGTAGCAAAAGGTTATATTGACAGTTAGAATGAGTTAATGCAGCAAGTCAATATTTGCAGTGTTGACCCTTCTTCTTCAGGACCTCAGCAATTCTCCCTGGCATGCTCTCAATCAACTTCTGGATCAAATCCTGACTGATAGCAGTCCATTCCTGCAAAATCAATGCTTTTATTTTGTCTGAATTTGAAGGTTTTTGTTTGTCCACCCGTCTCTTGATGATTGACCACAAGTTCTCAATGGGATTAAGATCTGGGGAGTTTCCAGGCCATGGTCCCAAAATCTCTATGTTTTGTTCCCTGAGCCATTTAGTTATCACCTTTTCTTTATGGCAAGGTGCTCCATCATGTTGAAAAAGGCATTGTTGATCGCCAAACTGCTCTTGGACGGTTGGGAGAAGTTGCTCTTGGAGGACATTCTGATACCATTCTTTATTCATGGCTGTGTTTTTAGGCAAGACTGAGAGAGAGCCCATTCCCTTGGCTGAGAAGCAACCCCACACATGAATGGTTTCAGGATGCTTGACAATTGGCATGAGACAAGACTGGTGGTAGCGCTCACCTGGTCTTCTCCGAATAAGCCGTTTTCCAGATGTCCCAAACAATCGGAAAAGGGATTCATCAGAGAAAATGACTTTACCCCAGTCCTCAGCAGTCCACTCCCTGTACCTCTTGCATTATATCAGTCTGTCCATGATGTTTTTCCTGGAGAGAAGTGGCTTCTTTGCTGCCCTCCTTGAGACCAGGCCTTGCTCCAAGAGTCTCTGCCTCACAGCGCGTGCAGATGCACTCACACCTGCCTGCTGCCATTCCTGAGCAAGCTCTGCACTGCTGGTAGCCCGACCCGCAGCTGAAACACTTTTAAGAGACGGTCCTGGCGCTTGCTGGTCTTTCTTGGGTGCCCTGGAGCCTTTTTGGCAACAAGGGAACCTCTCTCCTTGAAGTTCTTGATGATGCGATAGATTGTTGACTGAGGTGCAATCTTTCTAGCTGCGATACTCTTCCCTGTTAGGCCATTTTTGTGCAGTGCAATGATGACTGCACGTGTTTCTTTAGAGATAACCATGGTTAACAGAAGAGAAACAATGATGCCAAGCACCAGCCTCCTTTTAAAGTGTCCAGTGGTGTCATTCTTACTTAATCATGACAGATTGATCTCCAGCCCTGTCCTCATCAACACCCACACCTGTGTTAATGGAGCAATCACTGAAACGATGTTAGCTGGTCCTTTTAAGGCAGGGCTGCAATGATGTTGAAATGTGTTTTGGGGGATAAAGTTCATTTTCTAGGCAAATATTGACTTTGCACGTAATTGCTGTTAAGCTGATCACTCTTTATAACATTCTGGAGTATATGCAAATTGCCATTAGAAAAAATGAAGCAGTAGACTTTGTAAAAATTAATATTTGTGTCATTCTCAAAACTTTTGGCCATGACTGTACATAGCTCCTGTGTATGTCACTGGTGATCACTATATTACCTGTACACTGACATTATAGACAGAGCTTCTGTGTATAATGTCACTGGTGATCACTGTATTACCTGTACACAGACATTGCATAATAAGTACAGATCTCCTGTGTATAATGGCTCTTAAGGTGATATTAGTATTGTGTTTTTTTTGTTAATGATCAGTATTGTAGTATTCCGTCACTATGTGGTGGTAATATGCTGTCCGGCCATGGTGTGGCGATATTTGTTCCTTGTATGTGCTATTATTTGGTCACCATATGGTGGTAATATGTGGTCTGGTCATGGTGTGGTGGTATTTGTTACTTGTATGTGGTATTATTCGGTCACTGTGGTGGTAATATGTTGCCTGGACATGGTATGGTGGTATTTGTTCCTTGTATGTGGTATTATTCGGTCACACTGGTGGTAATATGGTGTCTGGTCATGGTGTGGCAGTATTTGTTCCTTGTATGTGGTATTATAGGTCACTATGTGTTGGTAATATGGTGTCTGGGCATGGTGCGGTGGTATTTGTCCCATGTATGTGATATTATTGATCATTTTAAAAATTTAAAATAAATAAAAATATACCTAAATTGTAGAGTAGGTCCCTGCCAAAAGAATCTACCTTGTCGTGGTGGTGGCTTAAAAAATCTTTTGGCGAAAACAAAAGTTGCTGAATATATGTGTGATTTGGTGATGGGAACTATATTAATATATATATATGTGTGTGATTGGTGAGAAGTGGAGTTTTTCCAAGAGAAAGCGGTGGGACTGTGGACAGTTCGAAGGGTGGAGGCAGGGCAGGGGTGGAGCCTGGACAGAGTCTCAAGGGGGCCCCCAAAATTTTGTCAGTATGGGGCCCCAAAGTTCCTAGTGGCAGCCCTATCTGTGTGCACATGGGCAATGTTTACTCCCAGGAAGGTGCGGAGTCGGGACAAAGCAGGAGTAATCTCCATTGTTCTTACAGCATTTGTTACACTATTACAAAGTACTAATTTATAAGATTTATCACCATTTTTTTTTACAAGTAATTTGTGTCAGCAAAATGGCCCCAAATCATACACCTTGGGTACTGCCGATATATCCAGGTTGTCTACCCCCTGTGCCATGGTCCTAAATGCAGAAACACTGCGTTTTTCCACATTTCATCTTTAATCTATTGCATTTTCCCGACCATAAGATGCACTTTTTTCCCAAAAATTTTTTGGGGAAAGTGGGGAGTGCATCTTATGGTCGCAATATACTAACCTCCAATCATGGCTGGAGGCTGGTGCGGGTGCCTCGGGGCTCTGCGGTGGTGGCTGCGGGCGAGGCTCTGTGGTGCGGTGGTGGCAGCGGGCTGTGCTCCGATGCAGGGGCAGTGGCTCCGCCGGCATTTCCTCGCAGCCCGGAGGCCCCCGCACATCCGTTGCTGGCTGCCGTCATGTTGCGGTGGCCCGGTGGCCCCAGCACAGCCCACCTACCCCAGCACAGCCCACCTGCCCCAGCACAGCCCACTTGCCCAAGCACAGCTGCCCCTGCCCAGCACAGCCCACCTGCCCCAGCACAGCCCACTTGCCCCAGCACAGCCCACCTGCCCCAGCACAGCCTACCTGCCCCAGGACAGCTGCCCCAGTCCAGCACAGCCCACCTGCCCCAGCACAGCCCACCTGCCCCAGGACAGCTGCCCCAGCCCAGCACAGCCCACCTGCCGCAGCACAGCCCACCTACCCCAGCACAGCCCACCTGCCCCAGAACAGCCCAGCTGCCCCAGCACAGCCCACCTGCCCCAGCAAAGAGCCGCCACCACCGCATCAGCCTGGAGCACTGAATGACCTCTGTGACCACTCCTCCACCTGTGCCGGATCCCTTCCCAGGTAAGCTTTATTCGGACTGTAAGACGGACCCCCATTTGACACATTATTATTTTTTTCCCTATTTTCCTTCTTAAAATTGGGGTGCGTCTTATGGTCCAATGCGTCTTATAGTCCGAAAAATACGGTAATATATAAAGCTGAATGTGTGTGTATGTTTGTATGTATGTATGTTTGTATGTCCGGGATTGGCATCTGCACCGTCGCAGCTACAGCCACAAAATTTTGCACAGTCACACGTCTGGACCCCGAGAGCGTCATAGGCTATGTTGTGAGGCGAAATTTTAACCCCGCGCATTCCAATTCACCAAACAATTTGGCCTATTATTCTTATCATTTCTATGGTGTTATTGTCCTTCTGTAATGCTGGAAATAACACAATTTATTACCGTGCCAACGCATTCCACCCTCTGACACAGATTGCAGGGGGAGCTCAGTATCATACAAAATAGGATTAGATACACAGCTCAGCAGTCAGTATCACACAGGATAGGATTAGATACACAGCTCAGCAGTCAGTATCACACAGGATAGGAATAGATACACAACTCGGCAGACAGTATCACACAGGATAGGATTAGAAAAACAGCTCAAAAACAGAAAAAACCCATCCGAGAAATTGCTACAACATTAGGAGTCGCAAAATCTACAGTTTGGTACATCCTGAGAAAGAAAGAAAGCACTGGTGAACTCATCAATGCAAAAAGACCTGGGCGCCCACAGAAGACAACAGTGGTGGATGATCGCAGAATAGTCTCCATGGTGAAGAGAAACCCCTTCACAACAGCCAACCAAGCGAACGACACTCTCCAGGAGGTAGGCATATCAATATCCAAATCTACCATTAAGAGAAGACTGCATTAAAGTAAATACAGAGGGTTCACTGCACGGTGCAAGCCACTCATAAGCATCAAGAATAATAAGGCTTGACTGGACTTTGCTAAAAAACATTTAAAAAAGTAAAAAAAAATAAAAGTATGGCGAAGGTGTGGTACAGCTCATGATCCAAAGCATACCACATCATCTGTAAAACATGGCGGAGGCAGTGTGATAGCTTGGGCATGCATGGCTGCCAGTGGCACTGGGTCACTAGTGTGATGTGACACAGGACAGAAGCAGCCGAATGAATTCTGAGGTATTCAGAGCCATACTGTGTGCTCAGATCCAGCCAAATGCAGCCAAACTGATTGGTCGTCGATCATTCTACAGACGGACAATGACCCAAAACATAAAGCCAAAGCAACCCAGGAGTTTATTAAAGCAAAGAAGTGAAATATTCTTGAATGGCCAAGTCAGTCACCTGATCTCAACCCAATTAACCCCTTAACTTAAAGCCGCGATTATGCATTAAATTTCTCTTTCCTCTGATGTGATCGCACATCAGAGGAGAGAGAAATAGGGTCCCCGATCCCCCTGGTACCTCTCCGTGGTCCTCACTTCCCTCCCGGTGGTCCCGCGTCCCGCCGGCGTCCTCCAATGGGCGCCGCCATCTTGAAAATGGCGGGCACATGCGCAGTGCGCCCGCCGGGAATCTGCCGGCTCCGACTGGCAGATTCCATTCATTATTTTGATCACTATGATAAACGATCATAGTGATCAAAATAAAAAAATTGTACATAACCCCCCCATTTATCACCCCCTTATATAGGCAAATATAATGAAATAAAGAAAATATTTTTTTTTCCAGTTTTCCATTAGGGTTAGGGTTAGGGCTAGGGCTAGGATTAGGGTTGGGCTAGGGTTAGGGTAGGGTTAGGGCTAGGGTTAGGGTTAGGGTTGGGCTACGGTTAGGGTTAGGGCTAGGGCTAGGGTTAGGGCTCGGGTTAGGGCTAGGGTTAGAATTGGGGTTAGGGCGAACTAGGATTAGGGTTAGAATTAGGATTAGGAATTAGGGTTGGGATTAGGGTTAGGGTTGGGATTAGGGTTAGGGGTGTGTTGGGGTTAGGGTTGGAGCAAGAATTGAGGGGTTTCCACTATTTACCAACTTTGGGGTCTAAAAATTGGGGTCTAAAAAATCACTTTTGTGGAAATAAAAAAAACTTTTTATTTTCACGGCTCAGCGTTTATAAACTTCTATGAAGCGCTTGGGGTTCAAAGTGCTCACCACACATCTAGATAAGTTTCTTAGGGGGTCTAATTTCCAAAATGGTGTCACTTGTGGGGGGTTTCCACTGTTTAGGCCCATCAGGGGCTCTGCAAATGCAACATGATGCCCGCAGACCATTCCATCAAAGTCTGCATTCCAAAATGGCACTCCTTCCCTTCCGAGCTCTCCCATGCGCACAAACAGTGGTTCCCCCCACATATGGGGTATCGGCGTACTCAGGACAAATCGCACAACAACTGTGGGGGTATGATTTCTCCTGTTACCCCTGTAAAAATAAAAATTTGGGGGCGAAAAGATCATTTTTGTGGAAAAAAAATGGATTTCTTATTTTCACGGCTCTACGTTATAAACTTCTGTGAAGCACTGCTCACCACACATCTAGATAAGTTCCTTAATGGATCTAGTTTCCAAAATGGGGCCACTTGTTGGAGTTTTCCACTGTTTAGGCACATTAAGGGGTCTCCGAACGCAACATGACATCCAATCTCAATTCCAGCCAATTCTGCGTTGAAAAAGTCAAACGGCGCTCCATCCCTTGCGAGCTCTGCCGTATGATGAAAAAGTGGTTTACCCCCACATATGGGGTATCGGCGTATTCAGGAGAAATTGTACAACACATTTTGTGGTTGATTTTCTCTTTTAACACTTGTGAAAATAAAAAAAATTGGTTCTGAATTAAATTTTTTGCAAAAAAAAGTTAAATGTTAATTTTTTCCTTCCACATTGCTTTAGTTCCTGTGAAGCACTTAAAGGGTTAATAAACTTCTTGAATGTGGTTTTGAGCACCTTGAGGGGTCTAGTCTTTAGAATGGTGCCAGTTTTGGGTATTTTCTGTCATGTACACCCCTCAAAATGACTTTAAATATGATGTGGTCCCTAAAAAAAATGGTTTTGTAAATTTTGTTGTAAAAATGCGAAATTGCTGGTCAACTTTTAACCCTTATAACTTCCTAACAAAAAAAAATTTGCTTCCAATATTGTGATGATGTAAAGTAGACATATGGGAAATGTTATTTATTAAGAAATTTGTGTGACACTTCTCTCTGATTTAAGGGCATAAAAATTTAAAGTTTTAAAATTGCAAAATGTTCAAAATTTTTGCCATATTTCCGTTTTTTTCATACATAAACACAAGACTTATCGAAGAAATTTTATCACTAACATGAAGTATAATATGTCGAAAAAATAATCTCAGAATCAGCGGGATCCATTAAAGCATTCCAGAGTTATAACCTCATAAAGGGACAGTGGTTAGAATTGTAAAAATTGGCCTGGTCATTAAGCTGCAAACTGGCTCTGTCGCTAAGGGGTTAAGCATGCATTTCACTTGTTAAAGGGAATCTGTCACCCATATTTAGCGATATCATGTAAAGATATCACTAAATTGTGCGTCCCATAAGGATTCTAGTAGGGCTTTTGACTCCCCCCGACCCCGCACCTTTGAGGCATAAATACCTTTTTCAGCTTGTTGGGGATGCATGCAAATCGCCGCAGTCCGGTCCGATGGGCGTGACTTAGTAGCCTTCTCCCCCCACCTTCTCGTCTTGCTTCACGTAATCTTCATCTGTGAATACCACAGACGCCATTGGTTTCCGTGCTTGCGCAATTTAAAGGCCCCCGGCGCCTGCGCAGCGTGATTTGCCCAACTGTGGGCAAAGCATAAAATCGCTACTGCGCAAGCGCCAGTATTTTCCAGCACGGTCTATGCACCAGAAGTCTTCACATGCAGGACACACTTCCAGGGCATAGACCGCGCTGGAAAATACCAGCGCTTGCGCAGTAGCGATTTTATGCTTCGCCCACAGTTGGGCAAAGCATACTGCGCAGGCGCCAGGGGCCTTTACATTGCGCAAGTGCGGAAACCAACGGCGTCTGTGGTATTCACAGACGAAGATTATGTGAAGCAAGCCGGGGAGGTGAGGGGGGGAGACCACTAAGCCACGCCCATCGGACCAGACCTCGGCAATTTGCATGCATCCCCAACAAGCTAAAAAGGTATTTATGCCTCAAAGGTGCGGGGTTGGGGGGAGTCAAAAGCCCTACTAGAATCCTTATGGGACGCACAATTTAGCAATATCTTTACATGATATCACTAAATATGGGTGACAGATTCCCTTTAAATACTAAACTTCAGACAGAAAGGCCCACAAACAAACAGCAACTGAAAACCACCGCAGTGAAGGCCTGGCAGAGCATCAAAAAGGAGGAAACACAGCGTCTGGTGATGTCCATGAGTTCAAGACTTCAGGCAGTCATTGCCAACAAATGGTTTTCAACCAAGTACTAGAAATGAACATTTTATTTAAAATTATTTAAGCTGTCCAATTACTTTTGGTCCCTTTAAAAACAGGGTGGCACATGTTAAGGAGCAGAAACTCCTAAACCCTTCATCCAATTTTAATGTGGATACCCTCAAATGAAAGCTGAAAGTCTGAACTTCAACTGCATCTGAATTGTTTTGTTTAAAATTCATTGTGGTAATGTAGAGAACCAAAATTAGAAAAATGTTATCTCTGTCCAAATATATATGGAACTAACTGTATATATATTTTGTTTGTTCTTAACAATCGGCTCCGATTATTGTGTCATTGCTGTATTTTTTAGGTTTCCCAGTGTATGTATTTTTAGTGTAGATTTAATGCTTCGATTCCTCAGTCTTAGCACCACTTTGTGTTTTTTTTTTGGGGGGGGCTTCCATGGAGTGGTGCTTCTAACCTAACGTCCCTGCCATGCTCCTATACTCCCTGCTGCCATCTTCACCTATTATCGGCGCCATCTTGTGACTGCAACTTCTGTCTGCGGGAAGTCAGAAGTAACAGAAACACACTATCAGGCCATGTTCACATGTTCAGTATTTTACCTCAGTATTTGTAAAGCAAAATCAGGAGTGGAACAATCAGAGGAAAAGTATAATAGAAACACGTCACCACTTCTGTATTTATCACCCATTCCTTGTTTTGGCTTACAGATACTGATGTAAAATACTGACCAAATACAGAGCGTGTGAATGTGGCTTTAGGCTGGTTTCACACATCCTGATATTTCCGGTACCGGAGATTTGTGTCCGTGTGTGTAATACGTGTGGCAACTGTGTGCTGCCCATGTGCCACATCAGTATCACACGGACATCCGCTGGGGAAGAAGCGCTACAGTAAGCACTGTTCCCTGGCCAGGGGCGCACCTAAAATGAAGCAAGTTGAATCACTTCCCCTCAGGCGGCATTGGGATCCTGAAGACAAGTGTAAAGATCAATGTTTCAAATATATTCCTATTTATTATTATTATTATTATTTATATAGCACCATTGATTCCATACTCCTGTATTTAAAAGTGTATGTATTTTACATGTGTGTCAGGTTAGGCTAGTAAAGAGTAAACCAGATTCATTTCTACTGATTTTACTACGGGGGTGCCATTTTGCAGTTTGCCTCAGGCAGCAGAGAGGCTAGGTTCACCCCTGGTCATCAGGCCCCATATGTCAGTGAGGGCAGTAATGCCCCGATGGTGGCCCTTGTCTGGGGTGCCAAGAGCCCACCAGTAACCAACTCCAGGTCCCCACTTTTCAGCTACATGAAAATGTGACATTATCTTCAATCACAAATTTCTATGACAACGAACTGGGTAGATTGTTGAATATGATGCTGACTTTGTACATAGTGATTCAAGTATATTGTGCCAAATACTTCTCCTACAATAAGGTGGTGGCCACACCTGCCCAGGGGCCCACCAGAGGATTCTCCTGTCCTCCTGTGGGCTAGTCCAAACCTGCAGGGAACGTATAGTCAGAAAATGACTCATTGTTTAAACATATCTGCAAGATTTTAGCATTTTATTTATGATCTTTACAATGGTGATGACAACTCTTCTGTTGTGTATACTGGGGAAGAATGAACAGTCATCTCATTATCATAGACAGTATTACAAAGAAAGGTAAAATCTCTATTATAAATCTGAAGGCGGAAAACACAGGATCCACCACTGACAAGAGGTTGTGGTTACAATTCACCTTCTCCCTCTC